>NC_088643.1:29621918-29716918 GCF_964019385.1 Sycon ciliatum
AAGACAGAGAGACACACAAAGACATAAGATTCAACAGTTAGATATACATCCTACACCATATGAAAGCAACCTGACTGGAAAGAGGTCATTCCAACATTAGATGACAAAGTACACGTGTAGAATTAACTCAATCTGCAGACAGCAGTATTGTTTCACCCTATGTGGATCACTCAGTTGAGAATGGCGCAGAGGAATGAGACCATACCTGTACTGGTAGCAATGAAGAATAACGTTTCCCAAATCAGCCCTGGGCATGCCGTGGCAACATGCTGGAACTAACATGTATGCGACAACAATTTCCCCTAGAGACAGCCCTACCAGGCTACCACCACAAGATTGGGAGAAAATATACAGTCTGTAGTAATATAGCAGTAACGTACGGTAGTGAGTGACTAATGACCCAGTGACTAGTGACCCAAATACATGTACTGGGTTCACAGATCATACAGTGTTTTCGGTAGGCTGCTGATGGGCTGATTATTGGGACGGTGAGGTAAACACTTTGGACAAGTATGACGACTATGAAGACACAGTTGAACTTGTATTGGATAAGGCTGACACCGAAGCTATTTGCCGTAATGGGTCATTGAACTGGACGGGCAAAACTCGTACCTCTGCCACTGAACGAGCGCAGAAAAGAGTCTATAGTTGCGAAAGATGACTTTCCATGTGGCCTCTTACATACCACTTGTCTTGCAGACCGTAGAGATAAATGACACCATGGACGGATTGAAGGAGAAGCCACACATATCAGTGATATTTGATGGAAGCCCCTAGCAAGGTGAGACCCCCATGGCCAGTGTATGGTACGTTGCCAAGGACTTCAAGAAGATACGCCAACGGCTGGTGAGTGTCCGTGTGCTGGCAAGAGTGTGACTGGTCAGCAGCTAGCAAGAGAAGTTATCACAAACAGTGCTCTCTACTCTCTAACTCAATTGCAGTATCCCAGCAATCCGGTCGTTACAGTCACACGAGATGTTGCAAGTGTCAATGGAACTGCGGTGGGCTACTTGAAGGATGAAATATACCCCCAGCTGTTTGATGTCACTTGCCTAGCGCACTCGCTGGACATAGTGGGAAAGCGGTTTGATACGGACATGCTAAATATACCCCCAGCTGTTTGATGTCACTTGCCTAGCGCACTCGCTGGACATAGTGGGAAAGCGGTTTGATACGGACATGCTAAATATACCCCCAGCTGTTTGATGTCACTTGCCTAGCGCACTCGCTGGACATAGTGGGAAAGCGGTTTGATACAAACATGCTAAATATACCCCCAGCTGTTTGATGTCACTTGCCTAGCGCACTCGCTGGATATAGTGGGAAAGCGGTTTGATACGGTCATGCTAAATTCGTTCCTGCACTCGTCTTTGGTGTTTGCTCAAAGCCAAGAATTGCATAGCGAGAGCACACAGGCGAAGCTATCAAGTCCTATTGTCAAACTCAATGGCGCAGTTGGCGGGGAAGCTTCAGCAGCTTCACAAGCTTTTTCATCACGCCTCCTCATTTCTACATCATTGGAGTCCTCACCATCTACTAGCTTGTGTGTGTGCAAACTTGCTGCATGTTCTCAGCAGTGTGGACAAGTTGAAATGTCTGCGCATGCAGATTGCTATAACCGTGGCTGGTGCCTGTTGGGAAGTTGTTTGTTTCAAAAACCCACCTTCGTGAAGGAGATGGCGAGCTGGTTGTGAAGGCCCACACATATCTTCAGGAGCTGGGGACAGCCTGGCCACTGGAGAATAACCCTGAAGCAATGGAAACAGCACGGTCTCTTGCTGGAGATCAACCAGACGTCATGCAACAGCTAATGGCTGAAGCCAAGCAGTGTGTTACGCCAGCAGTTCTCTATTTCTACAAGCGGTTCAACCATTGCGAAGGCAATCTCTTCACTTCCATCCAGATGTTCAAGACAATGCGCATTGTGTGTCCCATCCAAGCTAGACAGCTGTGAGTTGGACTGCAGCATGTTCAGGCTCTCGGCATACGGGAATGCCTAGCAAGAGCTTCCCATCTTTCTTTTAAAACGTTACTGCAGCAGCTGATAGCGCGGTGCCTGGCGGCAAGTATAAACGACAAGGATAAACTGGTGACAGAAGCAAGATTGCCTCCAAAACTGGCAACGGTCGGCCAAGATCATGTTTGCCCTCCTTCCTCATTCTGCCCCAGCTGAGAAGGTATTTCTTTGTTCCAGGCATCACCACCCAAGCAACAAGGTTACCAGCTAGTTGATCCACTGCAAGCATCGTTGATGCTGCAATATATTAAACCGGCAATAAGAGCCTCCGGAGACGTACATTGAATGGCTAGCTGCATGCTTGCCTCTACCAGTATAGTGGCAGACAACAACAACAACAACAACAACAACAACAACAACAACAACAACAACAACAACAACAACAACAACAACAACAACAACAACAACAACAACAACAACAACAACAACAATCTCTTATTGGCGATGGTGCCATCGTGAGAATAAAGAATTCAACAACAACAACAATATTGGCGATGGTGCCATCGTGAGAATAAAGAATTCAAATCAACAACAACAACAACAACAACAACAACAACAACAACAACAACAACAACAACAATTGCACGTGTTCCTCGTTAAGTGGATGACTGATCACATCTCACTTCTATGCTCCTGTTATTCTTGTTCATTGATAGTCTAAGTGAAGATTGCCTCAGCATGAAACAATTTCCAATCGGACCTCTTTTTCTTTCTTTCTAGTAAGTGATTGCGATGCAGTGTTTGGTCAGTTCAGGAGATAACCACACTGGCACACCTGCCCATTGAGAAGCTGTTATTTCTACATTCAGTGAAAGTTCTCTCTTTTGTGCATGTAATGGTTCTATTGTATACCCCCCCCCCCCTCATTTTCATCAGCACTATGTCTATGGCTTGATCCATGAGTTTCATGATCTTCATTGTGTTTCTGACTTTAGTACACTCCAAACCTTGTTGCTGCTAGCTGCAAAACCCATAGTACTGTAGCGGACATGGAAATCCAGTCGATTGACCGGGGCCGGCGCTCTCAGCGTGTACAGAACGCTGCGTGCAGTGCACGTGTTGATTCGATGCGACCAGAGCGCTGCAGCGCATAAATGCATGTGTGTACCGCTTATCGACGGCTGCATGGCCAGCGCCCTGGGGCCGCCAGACGTGCGACCGGATTTCCATGTCCAGGACAGTATGATTGTATTTTCACAAAGTACATGTGTTTTCTGACTATGATTACAAAGCATCCCAAAGCAGAGTATTGAGATTGCGCGAGCATAACGCGCCGGGGCCTATACACTGACACACACTGGCATACACACACACACACACACACACACACACCCTGACACACTGACACACACTGATACACACTGGCACATACTGACACACACACTGGCACACACTGACACGCACTGACACACACTGGCACACACACTGGCACACACAGACACACACTGGCACACACAGACACACACTGGCACACATTGACACACACACTGACACACACACTGGCATACACACTGACACACACACACTGACACACACACACACTGACACACACTGGCACACACTGACACATACACAGACACACACACCGACACAAACACCGGCACACACACTGACACACACTGGCACACACTGACACACACACAGACACACACACCGACACACACACCGGCACACACTGACACACACACTGACACACCCTGACACACACAGGCACACACCGGCACACCGACACACACTGGCACATGCACTCACCTGTAGAGAACATGAGAGCGGTGCCTAGCATGCGTAAGTAGATCTGATCAGCGCGTACAGGTAACGCTGCTTCCTCAGCCAACATATGATGACGCAATGACAAGAGCAGCTGCAGTCAGCAACAGCAGTTAGGATACAGCAAGTCAGAACAAGCAAACACCTGTTGGCAAGGTGAGACAGCAAAGACTTTCATCAGTACACGAACCCGCTGCCGCACAGACAAACGTATTCTTGAAGTACATGTACATTCACGCATGGCAGACAATGATTTACAGTTACACACACATATTCACGCAGACCTAAACACTAAAGGTGATGGCAGCAGTGCGACAGTACACGTAGAAGGCAAAGAAACTTGTGGTGGCGGACTGCATCATTCTAAAGCCTGCATGACTGAAGAATTCACAACACACATCTACTCTACTCTGGATAATTTTACTAGTGTTTTCAGGCCTATGCATTTCCAAGTGCCACTCATGCATGCACGCACACACACACACGCACACACACACACACACACACACACACACACACACACACACATGCACCCACACATTAGGGGTGAAACGGTTCGGGTAAGGAACCGGTTTTGGAACCGCCAGCTGAAAAGAATCGGGTACCCGTTCCGTCAAATTTCGAACCGAAACTCAGAAGAATCTCGTTCTTGTACAAGTACATGTACACATCAAGTCTACTCAAGATTTTAAATGTCTTACCTTACGATCCCCACTCTTCCAAAGAGTTCTCTGGTCATTATCTTCTTCGCACTTGGACTCTCCGATGTCTCATTCTTGCTCGTAAAAATGTTTTTTCTAAAAAATATTTGTTGCGAACGCTTTTTGTCGATCTGGAGAAAAGAGTGCATGGAACCGATACCCGGTACCCGAACCGTGGGAAACAATGCTGGCATTCGGGTACCCGAACATGAAAAACATGGAACCGTTTCACCCCTACCACACATGCACCCACACACGCGCGCGTGCACACACACACACACACACACAAACGTACGCGCGCACACGCACACACACACACACACAGAATGTACCTCCTTGCTCAACCCGGCATATCTACGGGAGTCCACATCACAAGTAAGCAGGTCCTCCACTGAAGCATACAGGCACAACACAATGCGATAGCACAACACAACACAACAACAAACAGTGCACGATGTCATGAAGTACATGTAGTTGATATTCAATGTCTTCAAAACTAATGTTGCCTACAGTCCATTCAGAAAAAGATGGACTTCTAGCTTTTGGCCATAAATGGGTCAAACTTTGAGTTTTTTTAGAATTTTTTTCTGCAATCCCCTATGGAATCCTCTTCCAATTATGTTTCCGAAGTCTATTTGTCCAAAAAGCAAGCCATAACAAGAATAGGATATCGGCCAGGTTTTGCCCCAGAAGCATTGAATTGGGAAAAACCATCAAAATCCAGGCCGTTGGACCCTGCCTACAACAGTGCATTGTGGGGTTCAAACCCCAGTTCAGGTACCCTTTTTGGACTCTTTTTCAAAGTTCAAATTTCGCAGCACTGCACTGTGTACAATGAAATCACGAATAATCGCCAAATACGGGAGCTCGCCAGAGCCCATCTTTTTCTGAATGGACTGTAGTCCTCTACAAGTAAACTATAGTGCACTCAAACTTGCCCTAGTAGAACAAGTACTTGAAGTAGAACAAGCAGTACACTGCATGCACCGTATTACTTCTCACCAACACTGGTGCAAAGAAGCACAAGTTGGGGAGTTTTTACAAAACCTGTCCAGACGTTTCGTTGCTCTGAACAACATCGTCATTGGATAAAGAATGGAGGGATGTGGGTGATAGCAATAGTTAAAAGAGGGAGTTGGTGGTGATGAGATAGGTGATATGGTGCGGGTGGGGATATTTCTTAGCGGTGGTGGAGTTGTGGTACTTTGTCTCACCTGTATTAACCCGTGGCACCTCCCCTGCACTACTCCACCACCACCTCCCCTGCACTACTCCACCACCACCTCCCCTGCACTACTCCACCACCACCTCCCCTGCACTACTCCACCATCACCTCCCCTGCACTACTCCACCACCACCTCCCCTGCACTACTCCACCACCACCTCCCCTGCACTACTCCACCACCACCTCCCCTGCACTACACCACCACCACCTCCCCTGCACTACTCCACCACCACCTCCCCTGCACTACTCCACCACCACCTCCCCTGCACTACTCCACCGCCACCACCATCACCTACAGCTAATCTACACTCTTGCTTCACTTTTCTACAGGTTTTTTCACTACTAATTTTTCTCACCTGTATCAACCCGCAGCACAGACCTGTATAACAATGTGTGTGTGTGTCGACTACGGTGCGACAGTGTCAATATTCTAGGGCGAGTGTGCAGCAAACCTTACCTGGCTGTGTTAGAGACTGTGAATATTGATAATCTGAAGCCTGATCTGTCTGTATAACTGGTATGTGCAAATGTTGTCACTGTTTCGACATTGTAGTCCCGTAGCCCTCATCGTAATTTGTTGTATGATGATATGCTGTGTATTGCTGGTTTCGCTATGTAGTTGGCGCCACTTGCACTCTCCCAGGTACCATTTTGTCACTGCTTTGCACACCTAGACAGCTAGATAAAGGACTTGTTTGCTGCTGTTGCTGCTCATATCACCAATGTTTTCGCTATGCAGCCACCGCTATGAAGATGATGGTGGGAAAGTCTCATTGTATTTACCAGTGGCGTCTGTGCTACAAGTGCTAAAAACATGTTTGTACACCGCAACCAGTGACTAAGTTACAGTCAACTTCTGAAATGCGCGGTGTGCGTCAAATTCGAGGAGCAAGTGAAAAGCAGCAAGAATTTCAGCGAGGCTTTCATCGTCGGCTCAAATTTGAGGACGTCCGCATTCAAAGATACGTCCAGACATGTCCGGCTAAAAATGGAAATGAAAGGACATGCCGTCCGAGCACTTGGAATTTCTTCATATGCCCGGTTTTGCATTCAGTATGTGGTCACGGTGTACTAATGCTTGGATGTTACTTGCCTGATGTCAGTTGATTACTTTTCGTCCTGGCACCAGTTTGGCATTCTTTCTTTTGAAGTTTAATGGCGAGACGGTGATTTTGCTCTTGCTGTGAGTGTGGTGTGTGGGTCAGTTATCAAGATAGGACTTGACAAGTGCAAGAAGTTGTGTTCTGTTTTGACTCTATTCGTGTTATTTGTGTAGTGGGGTACCTATATATGGGTGGGTAGGTTTCCATATGCCTTGTTATGGTATGTTGCCTGTGGTTTACACACATGTTTACACACATGTAAACAAATATACAAGTATTTCGAGGACTGAAAAGCGACCTATTTGGGATCAGCTAGGAAAGTCTACATTGCTGTTGGGGATTTGAACTGTGATGGCACAACACAAATCATAGATTATTCTGCCATGTAAACTACTATTAGTCATGAAAAACGGGCATTGGCTATGATTCCTCCTATCAATGCAGGGCGAGTTTACAAACGTGCAATATTTTTGCTCATCACCTCGTACTTGTTCGCACTGAGATTGGCATTGGTTTACTTTTCTGCATTTTTCAGTATTAATTTTACATTGCGTTGCACGTTTACTTAGCTTTGTCAGCACATGTACAATCCTTCTGACGAGATGGCTGCAACATATACAATAAACTATTAAGTGAGTGCATTAATTTGAATGAATTTTGACAGTACCACTATAATGTATTGTTATACTCAGCTCATATTAACCCCGGCCCCCATTAATTCCTGTGATCTATAACTGGGGTTTATATCTCCATATTCACCTCGGGTTTTTATAGCAGTGTTCATATTTTCATAAACACTACGACATCGATGTTTATTCTATACATATTCACTCACCGGTTCGTATTTGGTGGCGATACAATTTGGTGAGGAGATCTGCAGGCACTGTATCTCCAAGTGCACGGATTAAACTAGCCATACTCTACGATATTGAAGCAAAACACGACACTGATGGCCTTTGTATACAGTTATGCCTTCAACTAACTAATATTTTACTTGAGCTAACACGTTACTTGCCGAAACTGGCTGAAGCGTCATACACTGTACATGTACCACTTTATCATAATGAAGAATTAGATATCTCGCGGGAAATTTTGAAAATATTAAAAAAATACACAAAAATCAGGGAGTCGTAAAATACTCCCTGACAAAAATACTTTATTTATACAGTGACAGTGATCATAAAAATGTCATGCATGTGATAGCAAGACTACCCCAAAGAGTTCATAACCCCCCCCCCCCCCCAAATGCCCAATCGCCCAGGGAACTTGAGGGGTTATGAACTCTACTCTAGTCTAGGTGATACCTGGATACTGGGCCTATATTATGGTGACTGATGGTCTTTATCTTTTTTTTCTTCAGACTTGCCCCAGCCGTTTGCACCTTTTTCTCAAACCAATGAACATTGTAGGTGAGTAATACAGCACCGATATACAGTGTATAGTACCGGTATGCACTCGGCTTGGCACATTCCGATATAAACCAGGGGACCGTCAGGTATCTGACGACTCCCTGTAATAAACCGTGATGATCATTATTATTACCGTATGAACATATTCAAGTCTGGACTCTACAATTGCCAGTCCGAGGCTATGTAGTTGTACTAGTTGAGTAGAACTACAAAAACATCATGAATGTCATCATGCGGCTAATGTACATGTAGTACATCAGTGCATCAGTGCATGGTTGGTTGCCGCCCACACTTAGACACTGGCTATTATTATAGTAGTCACTGCAATCGTGACTCTGGAAGACAGAGGTCATCGCCGGTGTCTCGTGGCAGGCTGACAAAATCACAACTTTGGGGATAGAGAGAGCTACGTCCCGAGCTAGTTCCGGCAGCACGCCGGTGACACATGCTGAAGGCTGGGTGGAAGGTATTTCACAATGGTAGCCGGCCGCCGGGTCAGCCAGTAAAGTAACTGCTAGGTGCCATTCCTGGACTGGGCCACGGGCCGCCGCCGTGACTCCCCGGCCCTGTAGCCACGATGATTTCTGATGCCCCCCCCCCCCCCCCCCTCTGGCGGCATGACATCATACACTACATGCACTTGTCGACAAGGAATGTTGCAGCATTTCTTACAGCTTAGAACGAACCGGGAGAGTCATCATGATCGACTCATCGAGTCATTGTGAATTCTGATCAGCACTACATGGCGGCACCCGACCGGAACATGAACTGATGCCGCGAAGAAGAAAAAAAGCGAGACATAACGCGGAATAGCGCAGCATGCCGAGGCAAACAAAGGGTGGGAAACAGACAGCAATAGTGAACTACTCAGTCGACACTGCAGTCGGTACAGCTAGCAGCCGTTACCTTATTCTGATTTGCCATTTTTAGTACGCTAGGCCTTTCCCTTATGCCGAAGACACCAACCGTTAGCAAAACAACACAATTGTGATCATTGTGAATGGTCCCAGTCTGACTTATAGAAAATCAACAGCTTCGGGATAGTTGAAAACAGCAGTTTCAGCGCCGACATTGATCTACACCCCGGCATTGGAATCAAAGCCCAGCGCACATGTACAAGACACCACAGTGAGACCATCGAAAGAAGAAACTTAACTTGCAGCCAGTTAGGTAGCCGAGTTGTGATCAACATCAACTTCAACATTCGTTGCCCACATGTCCATGTCACTAAACTTGGTAATGACACGTAAGCAACACAGTCTTGCTGAACGGAGAGACACAACCACCTTGTTTTTGCTTGTATTATAGGAGAAATAAAGTATAAGCAACCGTAATCCTTGCGAGGCGGAAGAACGTCACACAACAGCATGCCACAAGAGAACCACCCCGGTATTCTGGTCTTGCATCCTGCACACAGCAGTCTGTTGCGGTGGTGGCGGCCTGCATGCTCGGCAAGCTAGTCATAATTCTTTCACGCCATGGTCACCAGCACACACTACTTTGGCCTTATCCAGCTCTTGTCGGCCTAGAGACTTGTAGTCAAACGTGCAGCTGTGTTTCTCTGGATAGCGATGCAAGCTGCAAAAGCGCATGCCACAACGGCATTCAATGTCTGCATGAACACACAGAGGAGTAGTGTGAAAACCAGAAGACATCAATGCCCACATTAAAATGTACATAGGCAGAAGGATGTGTGTGTGTGTGTGGGGGGGGGGGGGGGGGGTAATCTACTTGAGTTTGAATTTTATCCTCTTCTCGTCAATTGATATACTATATTGGATGTTTTGGTACGAGTCAGACTGACTTTCCGCATTCTCTGGAATGCCACCACCCTCAAGTATCCAGGCACTACGCAGCTCTTAAAGCGGACATAGGCGAGTACCGTATTTTCCGGAGCCTACAGTACAAGCCGCACTGGAGTACAAGCCACACTGGAGTATAAGCCGCACTGGAGTATAAGCCACACTGGAGTAAAAAGGCCGATTCACAATACAACATCTTGCGACGCGACATGCGACTTGTGACACCTGCGACAAGCTGCAACAGCGACGCACGGTTCACAATCTTTTTGGTGTTTGCGACATCCCTATGCACTTGTAGTTGTAGTACTATGCACGTGCACTTAACGTGCACTTAACGTACACTTAACGTGCACTGAACGTGCACTGCACGTGCACTGAACGTGCACTGCACGTGCACTGAACGCACCTGTTGCAGAAGTTGAAGAAAGTTCAACTTTTGAGACATGCGACGCACGAATGGAGTACAGTTTCTACCCTGGGTGCACGTGCAGTGCACGCGACAGCTCGCGACAGGCAGTTTCTTGTCGCAACTGTCGCGAATCGCGTCGCAGAAAGTTGTATTGTGAATCGGCCTTAAGCCGCACTGGAATACAACCCGCACAGAGTATAAGCCGCACTGGAGTATAAGCAACACTGGAATATAAGCCGCACTGGCGTATAAGCCACACTGGAGTATAAGCAACACTGGAATATAAGCCGCACTGGCGTATAAGCCACACTGGAGTATAAGCAACACTGGAATATAAGCCGCACTGGAGTATAAGCCACACTGGAGTATAAGCCACACTGGAGTATAAGCCACACTGGAGTATAAGCCCGTTTTTGCCATGAAATACAGACATCTATCCTATTTTAATAGACCTATGAATAAAATGAATAAAATGAAGGCCGCAGGCAGCACTAAGTCACTCGTCCGTGACATTTCAAAGTTATGGGCAGTGCTCATTGCCAGACTGCCCGGATAAGAGAGATATCAGTGTACAGTCAGACCTCGCTTATCCGGTTCTCTTTGATCCGGTCCTCTTTTATCCGGATCCCTCGCCATCCGGAAGAAAATATTTACAGCATACGTGATGCATCCAACAAAACCGGTGTTCGATTATCCGGTTCCCTCGTCTGTCCGGATATTTTTGTGGGACGCGGATGTGTGCGGTTAAAAGCGAGGTCTGACTGTAGCAAGAAGTTATGTGTACATGTCCAGTGACTAGTGGGGCAGTTGACTGTATAAAGTAGTAGCCTGGAGACAAACACCGTACTGACTACACTGTATAGGGGTTTTACACTAGTATTGTTGACGACCCTCCAAACCAGGCTGAATAGTGGCGGTCAATTCTTCAGCCTTGCAAGCTGTTGAATCGGGTGCAATCCCAGCACAAGTTGCTATGGCTTCTGCTGTAGCATCGCTATCATCGCCTCCGGCGATGGGCGTCAACTAGGCCGTGGTGCTCGGGCGTCTCTGTGTGTGTGTGTGTGTGTGTGTGTGTGTGTGTACGTGTGTGTGTGTGTGTGTGTGCGAGGTGTGTGTGTGTGTGTGTGGTATGTGCTTGATTCATGTGATTGCACCAACAGATGTGTACTGTCACACCTGCTGCAACCCAAGATGCCCTACAGTGCTACATAATGTTGTCTCCTGTCGGTATGATGCCTCTCTAGGGACAGAGTGATTTACCGACATTCTCTAAGCTCAATGCCCGGGTTTCAATATGTTTTCATAAGTTATTTTGTCGTGTTTCTCCCCTGCTACCCCCATTGATCCATTGTGACAGTTTCCACCATTCACAAGTAACAAAGGATCCAATTCACCAATTCAATAAATTGACATGAATAACTCCCCAAAAGAGGTTTACATACTCTGAAGTACACAAATCAGTCCCAGCTCTTGGTAGCCTCTCTAAGCCTCTGCACAACTGTCTTACCTGTAAGACTAAGTTTGGTCCGGCATGAAGGGAAATGACAGCGGCGTTTCTTAACCGGCCTTGTGTGGTGGCTAGCAGTGCCGGCTCGCGGAGAGCTTTTCGCCGTGTCACCGCCCGCTGCTGCTGCGCACACAGATGCCAGTGCTTCTGCATGGAAAGGTGCTTGGCCAGTACTGGACTCAGCTAGCCCTGCCGCTGGTGAGCCTGTATTGGTATTATCGTCTACAACACTGTTCATATTATGTGAACAGGGTTGCGTTGTCGTGGTGGCGCTGACCCCGGTAGGCTCCTGAAATAACACACAGTCACGGGTAGGATATCATGTGACACGACCGTCAGTGGTAGCACATCATGTGACACGACCGCATTCAAAGCCAATCATGCAGGCTGCAAACGGACTTTAGTGAGCCCCACTGGTCCCCATACTTACTCAGTGGCCCTACATCAGGGAGGTTTCGCTCTACGGAATTACGTATGAAAATAACGTAGGAACTGCACGTAATTTTCATACGTAAAAATCAGAGCTGTTGGGTTTCACTCTACGTGATTTCGTACGACTGCTAAACATGCCTTATTGCTTTGGAGACGCGTTGGCTGCATGCGCCCACCGCACGAACCGAAACCGCGTTTTCTATTTTATTTTGCACGTGGCGTACGGTGTGTGTGTACCCTGTGTTTCACGCGTCTTGAACGTTGCCATGGAGAAATCCGGAAAATGCAAAAAATATTTCAAAAAGTCCTACGGAGGACCCAACGTAGGAAAGAGCTTTCCTATGGAAATCCGTAGAGAGATTTACGTATGAAAGTTGCCCTCGCTCCCTGGCGCGTACAACATATGGATTTTCATACGTAACTACGTAGAGCGAAACCTCCCTATCATTGTATTGTATTACTTACTGCAAGAAATCAACTCAACATACAGTTAGTAGCAGTAGTAGCAGCTGCTGTACACGGAACAACACTATTCTGCTAGTACCTGACTGGATGCTGCAGTGGTTGCCGATCCCGCCACCGCCACCGCCGACGCCACTGCCGCTGACCTAGATGATGATGCATTGGCAACCGTGTTTGCATTATGCCGTGTTGGTGATGGTGCAACGTCGGTTGGGCGCTCGTTACTTCCCGTCATACTTGAACCTAGCAAACAATATCAATGCGGTTGCCAGTCACGTTGAACTTGGGACATCCCACCAGTAACTCAATAACTACTGCATGTACAGTGTACAGTGTACAGTGTAGCACATGCAGCAGGCTGCACTGTGCATGTACACAGTGACTTTCAAGACCAGGGCAAGGCAACACGATTATCAGGTATGGGACTCGGGTTATTCTCTAGGCCTAAGCTGCATGTACATCATGTAGTGTTACCTTGGAAACGCCACATTTCATTGTAGTCCTTATATAGCACGGCATCGTTTCAGTCCTCTCCACAGCCCATTCCATTAAAAACTGGCACTGTAACCTATTGGTGTATGGACTTATTTTGGATGAATGGACTGTACACCCAAACCTTAAATCGTCAATATCAGCAAGCAGAAGCAGAAACAATCCAGATTCCCCAATGAATAATGTTGTCCAACTCCAAAGAAGAGGCAGTTTGTCCGCTACAAAACTGTTGTCTGTGGATCGTGAAACACATTGAACGGCTAGACAAATCACCCTCATCCAGCATTAAATTTAGTCTAAAAATTCTTGGACAAAGACGACAAAATTACATACGTGGTGGATGTTTCTGCATGCACACTAGATGACAGCAAAGTTACGTTGGAGCCTAGAGACGTAATACCGTATTATATACCGAGCACTAGGGACCTCTAGGGGCAATACGGGCAGACATCGAGTACTGTATTGTCCGTTCCGTATGAGGTAAATGACTTGCCGGTACATGCCTACATGCCTACATGCATGTACGTACTGTACTGAATGCTTGGGTTCAAGGTCACTGATTCAACCAATGTTACCAGCACCTGCAGCACAGTGGCTGCGTGTCTGGGTGTGAGGGTGTGGTGCAAAAGAAAAATCCACCATCGGGTTTCGAACCCAGCACCCCTGTCTTTCCGGGACAGTGCCCTACTGATTAGGCTACCAGGGGTCACACACACACACCTTCCTTCCTTCGCCCACTGCCACGATTGGCTATGTGTCCCCAAACAGGGCGACTTGAAGGAGTGCTGTCTTCGGGACGCGGCATGAGGCCCTGCGAGTCCAGCGGGACGTGAACGGCTGTTTCACTGTTTGTTTTTTGCTTTTGCGGAGCGACGGGAGGTGCAACTATGTCTAGCGATGTCTTGAGGACGGCTGAAACGGCGTGTGCAGACCATACACAGGAGTGGTTTCACGGCAGGTTGTACACGAGAGCATACCACGCTGTAGACTCCATCCTGACACCTGGTTCTCCACTCAGACCTATCATCTGCTGTGTCAAGCCACTCATTCATGCCAATGGACACCGCCGCCAGGTCATGTTTGACTGGGTCTTTCCACCTCTTCCGGGGGCCATGTGGAGGTCGTTTAGACGGCAAGGCACCAAAGAGCAATTGGCGGGGAATACGGTCATCCATGCGAGCCAGGTGGCCCAGCCATTGGAGACGACGGCGCCGGACCTTGTCAGAGACCTGCTCCATGTCTCCCCACCACTGCCGTACCTGAAGGGTTGTTACGTGCTCGTCCATCTGGCGCGCCCGACTGATGCCCAGGACCATGCGTATAGAACGCAGGTGGAACGACTCCAGACGCTGGAGATCCCGTTGCCTCGGTGTCCAGTTCTCAGCACCATAGAGGAGTACCGCCAACACAGTGACTCCGTACACAACACGCTTGAGACCGATAGGAAACTCGGGGTTCGCAAACACAGCCTTCTTCAAGGCGCCAAATGCACCCGAAGCTGCGGTGATCCTGCGAGAGACATCAATGGTACTCCTAGCATCAGGAGTGATCTGGCAGCCAAGATAGCGAAAGCTGTCCACGCATTCGACGGTTCCACCCAAAGGCAACATATCCGACGCCACCACACCAACGCCCATAGGCATGAACTTAGTTTTGCCCAGGTTGACTGACAGGCCAAAAGATGCTGCAACCTCCCGAAACGAGGCCAAAGCCCTTTCAGCACCACCGTAGGTTTTGGCGAACAGTGACGAATCGTCCGCAAACTGACACTCCGTTATAGTCACTCTGCGACACTCTCTATGGCGCGTATTGAACAAGCAGTCTCTGCGGAACTGCGACACCTGGATACCAATATCCCCGTCCTTGGCGATGGTAGCATGCCACTTTTCCACAACCGCACCCATGAACAAGTTGAACAGGATTGGGGCCATAGTGCATCCCTGACGTAGGCCATTTCCCACCGGGAAAGGGTCCAGCAGATCTGCGCCGAGACAGATGGATGCAGACATGCCTTCATGGAACGACCGAATGATGGAGATCAGTTTATCCGGCACGCCGAGCCTGGAGAGAACCCTCCACATGGCTGCTCTAGGTACTGAATCGTATGCTTTGCGCAAGTCGATGAACACCGCAGAGCCCTTTGATGAATGTTCATGCAATTTCTCGGCAACCTGGCGTACTGAGAACACCATGTCTGAGCATCCCCCTACCACGGCGAAAACCACACTGGGAGTCAGGCAGGTATTCCTCTCCAACCAGCTGCAGGCGATCCGCTATTATTCTGGCCACCAGCTTGCCGACCACGTCTAGAAGCGCAATGCCTCGCCAGTTACCACGCTCACTAAGATCACCTTTTTTGGGAATTGGGATTAAGATGGCGTCTGCCCAATCCTGAGGAACCCTTTCCGTCCGCCAGACTTCAGCCAACAACATCTCCAACCTAGGCACCAGTTCAGAGCCGCACTTGAGCATCTCCGCTGTTATCTCTGATGGACCACATGCTTTGCCATTTTGAAGAGCTCGCATAGCACGGTGTATCTCGCTGCAGGCTGGGGCGTTCTCAAGGTCAAGCCAAATCGGTAGCTGCCCAATGGAATCAATGGCATCTGGGACAAAATCACTGATCACGTTTAAGACACCGTCAAAATGTTCCCGCCATCGCGTGCCTGTTGCCTCTGGTGTCTCGCACACAACACCCTGCGCATTCTTGATAGCAGCTGTCTTGCGCGGCTGCAATCCATCAACTGCAGTCTGGATCCTCTTGATGCACTCCCAGCCTCCTTTAGATGTTAGACTAAAGCGCTCGCAGTCCCGAGCCTGCTTTCTCAGCCAGTCCTGTTTTGCTTGACGAACGATACGGCGAGCTGAACTTCGGGCCTTCTTATACAGCTTCTGATCACTTGCCCTGTTGGTCGACATCCAGGCTCGGCCAACAGGGGGGGGGGGGGGGGGGGGGCAAGTGAAGTGACACACACCCACACCCACCGACACACACACACACACACACACACACACACACACACACACACACACACACACACACACACACACACACACACACTTGTACTAAGCTAGTATAGTTGCTCACTGCCAAAACTGGTCACGTGGGTCTCCCTGGGAGAGGGGAGAGAGACTCAAAAGGAATCTTGGAAAGATGACTCAAATGGCTATTGAACCGCCCAACGGCCGACACCCCTGAAATCCCCAAACTCTGGGGGGGGGGGGGGGGGGGGGGGACTTATGAATGATCCCACTTATGGACTCAGCACACCTCAGCACTTGAAGTGGGCATCAGGGTATCCGTCCCGGGATCCAACTGCAGTTACCCCTGCCCCAGTGAAGGTAATACTTGCTACTAGTGTGGGCGGCTAAACCAGAGTGGATCTGATATAAGCTTCACTAGCACCATTGATTACACAAGAGTTATTTAAATCTAGCCAGAAGCAGTCCATGGTTAACAGGTATGTATACTTCAAATAGAAAGTACATGAACCCTGGAACCAACAAAGGTGGCAGGTACAACATTACACCTTCAAGCAGCCGAGCCCATTGGCAACAGACCCAACCCAATCAGGCATAAGTGTACCCACCAACCGAACTAGCTGGCACACACACACACACACACACACACACACACACACACACACACACACACACGCACACACACACACACGCACACACACGCACACACACACACACACACACACGTGGGTCCTTCTTGCTATGGGTGCTATAAGGGTCAGAGGCAGGGATTACCGTATTTTCCGGTGTATTAGCCGTACCATAAAATGCATTAAAAAAAACTCAAAAATCGGCCCTGCGGCTTATACTCCAAATCCTGGATGTGAATCGATCAGCGCGGCTACAACACGCCGCCATGCATAGATTGCATGTATGGTATCCATGATTCGACTACTTTTCATGTACTGCTGCAATCCATCATCGCACTAGCCCCATGTTTCTACATGTTGTCAGGTCTGAGTGAAGGACAAACTAGGCTACTTTTGCTAGAGCTTCAGTCGTGCTTCTCCACGTTTTAAATATGAGCAAAGTCTGGCGCAGAAGATATTCAGGCTAGAATAGAGAGATGCTGCGAACAGAGCGTGAACTGAGCTCCAGACTTTGTATGTCCTCTACCCTCATTTTTCCTATTCTTCTGTAGAACTGCGGACCGTGGGCACTGACCCGGCAACTCAGTACTCGGCTGGACGCATGGCATCGAAGGAAATTGCGGCACCTGCTTGGTGTTGTGTACCCTCAGCACATGTCAGACGCCACGGTGTACTCCTCAATGGGACACTGAGACCCAGTCACCACTCAGACTAGTAACTGTTACAGGCCCGGAGCCAGCTCCTGGGGGGGGGGGGGGGGGGGGGGGGTACTGTACGAAATTCTCAACATACGAATTCCGTGGGAACTGGAGGATTAACTAAATTTATATCCTCATCACTGACATCAGGCTCATGCTCATTATTCCAACAAGAGAATACATCTTGACTCTTCCTTTCAATAATTATTCGCTCCAAAGAAGTCCAAGCAATGGACGACAGATAACTCGAAAACAAGAATGATTTCATTTTACAAGAGCATAGCAAAAAAGGAACAGCATGCGCACACAAAGGGGTGCGCGCGTATGTAGAACAAGTTATACGTGCACACGTTACACGTATCTGTGTCCGCTGAAGAAGTTACCGGTACGCAGAAACAGTTACGTAGTATGAGACGCACCCTACAAACGAGCGTCTGCAATAGCCAAACGAAATGAAAACCGGTAAATAAATATCTGAGAAGACTGTAATGTTAATGTAAGTTAGTTAGTGACTTCAGACAAATAAGAAATAAATGAATAAATAGATTCTTGAACTTTCTAGCGAAATGAGCATTTCCTACACTCCCCCCAATTGGCCAGTTATGGACAATTGTGAGTAGACCCAAATTAAATGCAGTTATTAGTGATCAGCGCTTGTCTCATCTCATTTGCGTGAGCAGCTGCGCGTCTCTGCGATCTTGGTCGGCGTGCTGGAGCGTCTTCATGCTGCTCAACGTCAACCTGCTGACTGTTAGACAACTCTACGGGATAGAGGCGCTGGACTGGTCTCTTCAAGTAATGGCGCTCCGGATGTGTAGTGGTCCGGCATAGTCAACTTCCACGTAGCTGAATGGAGTAGTCTGCTCTACCTGGAATCTTGGTAGCGGAGGTGCTTTGGGTCCTGTGTATGGCTTCGAGTCGTGGCGACGACAAGTTCTGCAGCTGTGAATAATTTGACGTATCCGTTGACGTCCCTTCACGAGCCAGAAACGTGCGCGAAACTCCGTTAGTGTGGCCTTGACCCCACCATGCATCACTCGGGCATGGCACTCATTAACAATCAGGTCAGTCACGTGGTGATCCTTCGGCAGAAGGTACGCGTGCTTGGTTGTCAGAGGCAAATCAGAGTTCTGGAGTCGGCCACCGCAGCGAATGAGACCGTTGTCCACAAACAGACCGAATTCTGCCTGCCAAGACTTGTAGTGCTGATGAGACGGGAGCGCAAGTTGAAGATGGTTGATCCACAGCTTCTCGGCGAGATCTAAATCTCCAGCCGTGAGTTCGCTCTCACTCTCTTGCCGTTTAGACTTGAAGCGCTGTACGGCCTTCAGCACTGTAGCTGTCACTCTCAGAAGTCGGTTGTAATTGCTGAATCGGGTACAGTCGATGACCAGTCCGATGTCTGACGATGGATGTGTCGTTGTCAGTAAGGCGGCTGAGTTGTCGACGACTTCCATTTCTCTTCTGCTCATCTCTGCACGGCACTCCTCGGGCATGCTACTAGCGCTGATTTCCTGTCCGTCAGATGTCTCTTCCTCGACGGAGAAGACGTGCGTGGCCAGTGCACTGGTATCTTCTGGCGTGGGAAGTACGGTGGCTGGACCGGATAGGACCCACCCTAGCTTTGTCTCAATGGCCACAGGTCCGTCGGCACCTCGGATGATGTTACCCGTTGCAATAGTCCAGTAGAGGTCCGCGCCGATTAGCAGATCCACTGATCGAGTACCTGTGTCATATCTGGTGTCGGCTAGCGCCAATCCATCGAGGTGACTACAGCACTCCACTGACGTGTGCATGGATTGGCCAGTAATCGGGTCACACAATAGCGGCACAGCATAGGCTTGTACCGTGATGTCCTCGCCGTCGGGGACTCGGATTCCAAGTTGAACTACATCAACTACTTGGGACGTTGTGTTGTCCTGGCCGAACGCCTTGATGATGACCTTACGTTGATCCAGGACCGGCAGTTGCAAAGCATCACGGAGAGCGCTCGTAACATACGTCCGTTGGCTGCCGCCGTCCATCAACAGTCGGATAGCGGCGCTGCGATCGGACTGTGTGACATTATAAGCCACGGCCTTGGCGGTCTGTAGCAATACCGATTCCTGTCTGCGAGGTTCCACGGAAGCATTCGCAGCAACAGCCTGCGTGTTCATCTCTGCCTTCTGCTGCCTCTCGCCACTACATATGGCTACGTTGTGGCTCCCACCACACTTGACACAAGAGTATGCATTCGGACAGGTCTTTGCCATGTGATTGCGTTTGAGGCATCGGAAGCACCTGCCTTGCTTCCTCAAGATCTGTCTACGGGTGGCAACATTCGTCACTGTTACGCATCTCCCGGCAGTGTGACTACCATAGCAAAAGAAGCACTTCAGTTGCTCAGGCGCACCAGTGTAGAGTGTTGACGTTGTGGCTGGTGCGGACTTTCTGGGTTGGGCTATCGGGATGGTTGGCTTAGCTGCCGGTGCCGCTCGCTCCCTGGCACACAGCTCCAGATGGACAGCCGATAGCAGCTCACCGATCTCCCAATGCTGCTCAGTCCCGGCAATCTTGCGGCTGACAATGAGCCGGAACTCTGCGGGTAATCGGGACATCAAAACAGACGTCAACAGGGATCCATAAGCCTCGCGACTCATCCCGAGGGACTGTAAACTACGAATGTGTGTCTCAACGGTGGTGTATAGCTTCCTGAGGCCAGTTACATCATCCTCGCTGGTGACAGAAGCAACATTCAAGAGGCCCTCCATGTGGCTGGCGACAATGACCTGGACGTTGCCGAATCGTTGCTTGAGGACGTCAACTGCAGCCCTGTAGTTGGCTCCTGTCAGGGCAAATCCGGCAATTGCCTCTCGTGCCTCTCCCACTACCAAGGAATTTAGGTAGTTGAACTTATCAACGTCATCCAGGGTGTCATTGCCATCAATGGCCGGCCCAAACATGTCCCAAAACGAGGACCAAGCTCGGATGTCACCACTGAACTTAGGAATCTCGAGCTTGGGCAGCTTCATCCGGTGGTGGAAGCTGCTTCCACTACTGGCACTCGTACTAGATACTACACTGGAACGCGAGTCACACGGGGCGACAACTGGCGAGTCCTCACCAGTCTCATCTGGAGCTGGTTCCCGACTGTCCAGATTGCCCTTGGCCTTGCTTGTTGTGCAGCACTCATCCTTTCCGGAAACGGGTGACAGTGACTCTGACTTTGGCTGTGAGGATTGGGAAGCCCGTACACTGGCGATATTCTCCAACAATTGACTTGCATCTGAAATGGCTCGCGTAGCCCTGCCGATGCGGGACTCGTACTTCATAAGATAATCCGCTGCATCACAAATTTCAGATTCAATGTCGTCGTCCTCGACGGCGTCCAAAATTTGGGAGTCCAAGCGCCCTAGCAAATCCACTTTCTCCCGGAGTTTCTTCAGGTCCAAGGCACAATCCTCTCTATCATTTACGCTGAGATCTTCCCCTTGCCACTCGGGTGAGCTCCTCGTAACATAGGAAATCTTCTCCACAAAATCATCGATTCTAGATACCAATTTGGAGGCAGCTGACCGATGTGCTCCACGCAATCGAACTAACCGTTGGACCGACACTGTTGTCGTCTTTGGCTGATCCTCAGACTCCGTCTCGGCCATAATCACAAATCAAATTTCTCGGGCTCGTGTTGAAGCTCGAAGGACCATGTACGAAATTCTCAACATACGAATTCCGTGGGAACTGGAGGATTAACTAAATTTATATCCTCATCACTGACATCAGGCTCATGCTCATTATTCCAACAAGAGAATACATCTTGACTCTTCCTTTCAATAATTATTCGCTCCAAAGAAGTCCAAGCAATGGACGACAGATAACTCGAAAACAAGAATGATTTCATTTTACAAGAGCATAGCAAAAAAGGAACAGCATGCGCACACAAAGGGGTGCGCGCGTATGTAGAACAAGTTATACGTGCACACGTTACACGTATCTGTGTCCGCTGAAGAAGTTACCGGTACGCAGAAACAGTTACGTAGTATGAGACGCACCCTACAAACGAGCGTCTGCAATAGCCAAACGAAATGAAAACCGGTAAATAAATATCTGAGAAGACTGTAATTTTAATGTAAGTTAGTTAGTGACTTCAGACAAATAAGAAATAAATGAATAAATAGATTCTTGAACTTTCTAGCGAAATGAGCATTTCCTACAGGTACGGCCCCAGGTCGGCTACAGGACCGACTATTTCCACATGCCCAGTTATTTCAAAATCCTGGGAGGATACATCTCTACCTCTATGCATAATAATCTGTTTGTTTCAGCTGCACATTCCTCTAGCAACAGATGTGGCAGCTAGCGGAGTAGACTTCACTGGACAAGAAGAACAGGTGAGGAGGTAGAGACTCTAGGAAGGCGTGTATGAGGATAGCTTATTACTAGTACTTCCGGATAATCAATTGCACACTGAGCAGTCATGAATGCTGGAATTGGTGAAAACTGGTACGGTTATGGCCGCACCAGCCGTACCAGTGGCACCGGCCCTGTAGTATCTGACACAGATGTCGATTTCCCTGGCTGGGTCATGTTGTTTGTGGAAGACCTAACTCAGTGTGTTACCAAACACTGGATATGGCAATTAATATCCGGGACATCAAGCACCCACGTCACAGTGGCCGACCCCATCTCAGATGGACTGAAAATATTAAAAATAATATAAAGCATGCCAATATTTGAAAAGGCGATGTGGAGATAACAAATGAAATATAGCTATAAATACAATGATACCCATGCTCATGTCACAAAACAAAGTACTAGTAGCAGAAAGTATAGCTCTGGAGCATTTTCTTGTCACGTTTATCAATGGAAACTCGTGACAGACAGAAAATAGATAGCCAGCAATAGGATGTATACACTAGAGTTGAAGGTATTTTTGCACACTGTAGCCGTCAACTCAAGTGTATACATCCTACTACTGGCTATCTACTTTCTGTCTGTCACGAGTTTCCATTGGTAAACGTGACAAGAAAACGCTCTGGAACTATACTACTGATACTTCGTTTTGTGACATGAGCATGCACGGGTACTCGGTATCATTTTATTTATAGCTATGCCAATATTGATATTTCTTACTGCTTTGAGCTGGCTCTAGACAAAAAACGAAAAAAGGCTGATACTTGTGGGGAAATGTGCTGCTCTTGCGTAGTACTGTTGTACTTTAGTGCTATAAGTTTGAATGATATTGAGATGCCTTTTGTTGGCTCTTCTGCCTGGATTTCATTGACAGATGCGCTAAAAGCCCACGGATCCTTCCACGAGTGACATGCGAACTGTAACTAGTGTCATTATTAAAGTCTGGCATGGGCCTTGTACTCCGAATGTCAACAAAAATACAAATGTTGGGCCCAAAAGGGGGGGGGGGGCTTAGACCTGGTGCGGCTAAAACACAAGTTACACAACACACCGGAAAATACGGCATGCGGTAGAGTGTGCTATTCTCTTCCATTGCTTTTCTCTTTGTTCCTTGTGCACTTTTCTTCCTCAACTTGTAGTGATAAGGTCCATGAGTAAAGAGTACTGGAGTGTCCCTATAATAATAATTTAAATATCAAGACCACGACCTCTCTGAACCAGTGAAGAACAGTATCCACGTTTTGTTTTGTGAACAGACTGTTAATTAGTACAGTGTCCAGGCTACAGAGCAGGGAGCGCTAAGCTGGTTGTTACTGCTCACTTGTGCAGACTGTGACAACTCAGTATTACTTTTTAGTATGGCGAATTCAGGCCAAGCACGTACCTCGCGGATTGTCAGTGGGACCGAGGCCGGCACTGGACGCATCCTGGCCGCCTCTATTTGTTGAATTCTTCGCTTTGAAGCACTTTGAGCAGTGACCTTCGAACGCTGGGCTGCCGTAGAACCCGCATTCGGCTACGCACATAGCTGGCGACTGCTGGGCCTGCTCCGCGCTGCTCTGCATCTTGAAATATTTCTCACAAACAAGCAGCACAACTGTATTTCAACTGCTGGAAAAGTTCTCGGCTTGACAGGACACCGTCAAGGGCACAATACGACACGTACGAACTGGTAGGAGCTTTTCAACATGAACAACACTACTTCACCCTACTATACTAGTGGTAGTAGAAGCTTTGCAACAAGACTATCTGTGACACTACAATTCGAATTGTAGCGACGCTTCGACTTTATTATGTAACTGCTGGCTGAGATATTGAGAGAGAGTAAAACATAATCATTCTAGGCCAAACTAAAGAAGGTGTGTGGTTCGACTAACATGGACATTTTTTTTACGGGCGGGCGGGCGGATTTTTTTTTTTAATATATATTTTTTAGTACATGTAAATACACTGTATACGCGTATCGAGTAGACTCTACTACCAGCACAAGGCAGCAGTCGTACCACTCACTGCACTGCACTGCAGTACAACTACAAGTCAAGTCCAAAAGGAGCCGCCTGCGTCCGCAGACTCACGCCGCACAGCACGTAGACGTGGACGTGTTCAGTCCACGTACGTCAGTCACACGACAGCCCGCCGAAAAAAAGTTACGGTCGGGCTGAAATTGTACGGTCGGTCGGGTGAGTCGAACCACACACCTTCTTTAGTTTGGCCCTACTAGTATTTCTACCCATCATCTCCCACTGCCACCGCACCAAGGCACTAGCAGTGCTGCGATATTATACTACTTAGTACTACAGTAGTAGTACTACTAGTACAGTGCTGGCAACTGAAATCCGACCACCCTAGCGGTGCGCTAGCCGCGTTAGTGATTCGTACGTACGGGACGGTAGGGGTCGGATTTCAGTTGCCAGCACTGTAGCACTGTACAGTGTAGATCTGGCACTTGTACTTCTCCTCTGGCAAGGCTACACAGACAGTCAGTTGTAGAGACTACTACTACTAGTACTAGTAGAGTACAAAACTACTACTCGTGGACATGGAAATCCGGTCGATTGACCGGGGCCGGCGCCCTCAGCGCGTAGACCCGGGTGCTCGAATCAGAAACGATTTGACAAGCAGGAATTCAGAACCTGGGTGCGCTACAATACAAGCTACATAACAGTACGCAGTGAAATGGTCGTATTTTCATCGGATTTTTTATTTGAAAATTGGGTGCTCGAATCAGAAACAGCAAACTCGTCAGATCGTCTCCGATTCAAGCACACGGGTCTACCATCGTCTACGCTTGGTTTGGCAGTTGAGGGCAGGGAGTAGTAACTTACTACTTCGTTTTTGAGAGCAAGATGGTCAGTGGAGCCGCAGATTCAGCAGGTCTTTGGCAGCACCGTACAGGAGACCCACATCCTCGAATCAAGGACCCAGCAAAAAGTGGGTCGCGAGTATTTCAAAAGCTAAACCGTTTACCGGGCAGCGCTGAAATTTGGCATACTGTTAGCAGGCCGTATGTTGATGGTACCATTTGTGCCACGAAAATCTGCTGGATTAGGGAGGGTGCTGGATTAACAAATCTGATTTACTGCTGCAATGTGCATGAAGAGGACATTTTGGCTACTGAAAATTGTGCTGGTTTATCGAGGGTGCTGGATTATAAAGTGCCGGATTAGAGAGGGACGACTGTACTAGTATTTATTTGTGAAAACTAAACGAAATCGGAACAAGTTTAGGTACAGGCTGTTTCTGTTTTGGTACCCTGTCTCTCATTCGAGCACCCGGGTCTACGGAACGCTGCGTGCAGGGCACATGTTGATCCTTTGCCTGGCTTTGGCTTTGCGACTAGCGCGCTGCAGCGCATAAAAATAATGCATGTGTGCACCGCTTATCCACGGCTGCATGGCCAGCACCGAGGTATATTATGTATCAGATTGCAACGACCAGGAGGCTGAAAATAGTGGCTGCAAATGACCGATATCCGTCACTTGCAGCTCTGCATCAGAGGCCTGTAGCTGGCCTGAAGAGTTGTAAAATTACTCCTTCGTAGCCGGGCGAGTCAGAGCGAGGGCGATTCACGGCTTGGCCAAAAAACTGTCGGCCTGGAACGTAAACGTCGATCTGCCGACACAGTTCACCTGGTTCACACGCCTGACCTCGACCTGGCATGCTGCCTTGCGTGAAAGGAACATTTTTCGGAAAGCAAGCTTCTCCAAAATTCGAAATTTCCTTCCAAAAAATGCCGTCGTCCTTGACCTCGAAGCTGAATGTTGTTAGGATAGAAAATTAGCGAAGATGTAGCCGACCCATTCTGGCAAGCCGTGTGCCCTCTGGATATGCAGTTGTTCGCCATGGTCAACAATCTTCTTCGCCTTCGTTCGTACTTTCACTTTCCTGACCACGAATACAAGCGGTACCCATGCTCAGGTTAGTGTTTATTTGTCTGTCTATGCACATACATGTAATACAATGCACTGTTCGTGCTGCAGGCACTGGCCGATCATGGAAATAGAGGAATCAGCCAGCTTTCTGTGAATTCTCATCCAGTCAACAAAAATATTGTACACACTTTCCTTGGCTCCTTTTTCCCACCGCCACCATGCGCATGCATGCACTGCTTTTCAAATTTGTGTTTGCTTTGGCAGTGGTTTCATGTGTATCCTTCAGCCTTCCCTGGCATTCAAAATTCAGAATAGTTTCCACCCAGGTGCTAGTGCCTCTGTTCTGCTTAGCACATTGTAGTAAAATTATTTGCAACAGTGTCCACCCCTCCACACTGCACTCTTGGTTCACATTCACCACACCATAGCGAGGAAGTTTGTTCTTGGATAGATGTCTGGAGGATGTAGAGCATCTATCCAAGAACGAACTTCCTCGGTATGGTGTGGTAAATGTGGGCCTAGAGCGCAGTGAGGAGAGGTGGACAGTTTCAAATTAGTTAGCCACATCCGATCCTTTCTCCGATAGTTATGGACATTTTTTACTATAATATGACATTGAATGGCCACTCATGCTTCTATCGAGAGGTAACACCACTCAGGAAACTGAGGAAAGCCAACCGGTGTTGCACAGGATTTGAGGTTGGGAAGAAAAGATGTTCCGATAAAAGAACTGCGAGTACATGGGAAACGTATTATGGAAAGGGCAGTCTGAGTCGAACTAGGATCTCCTGTTCCAGACTGTACCGAAAGCGTGAATATGAATACAGTAGAGTGCGGATAATCCGAACAATCACTTATCCGAAATGCCAGTTTCCATTGAATTGAAGGGACAACCCCAAGCACCATTCAAGCGGTGCACAAGATGGTTTGCAACAGGTTGGAGCAACAATGTATCACCGTAGAGTCATATTGAGGAGCTAGAGTGTGTCTAATTCCTGTGAAGAAATGATGGAAACGTGAAGGAATGTGCAAGTCTTAGATGGATGTGTGATTGCTCCCTTATCCGAATTTTTCCCCATCCGAACCCCCTGGAGAAAGCGTGCGCCCGAGGAGTGCGGATAATCTGCACTCTGCTGTAACAGTTATGCACAATGCGTTTCGATGCACATTGGACAACGTTGCAAATGTAGAACTGTAGGTGGACTGTGGTTCACATTAGACGATCGGAGTGCCCCCACCAAACGAAGAGTGCTCAACATCACAAGGTAGAGCTTGCATATACAATCAAAAAAGAGTACATAACATATACCATTAGCTGATACTGTTAGTGTGCATTACGAAGTCTGAACTGAAAATCTTGAACGATCTCGGCTGGGATGACGGCTACACGTTAGCTCAGTGATTAGAGCATCGCTGGCCTCAAGCGAAGGTCCCTGGTTCGAATCCTGGTGGTGACAGTCAATTTTTTCTTCAGACCTTTCCCGTTTGTGTCTTTCCCTCAAACCAGTGAATATTACTGTTAGCTTCGTACTTTGAGTGATTATCACTTACAGTTACATACCGTAAAAGCCCCTGTATACGCCCACTCGAAATTACGCCCACCCTCCGTGTACACGCCCAGTCAGGGAAAGTCAACACGTTTGTTTCAAAATAGCGCCCATGCCCATGTATACGCCCAGGTATGCCAGAAACACCAGTACATGTACAGGTACTGATACCCAATACTTTGCTGCTATCCCTATTCCCAGTATACACCCGGTTCCAAAATAACGCCCGTGCTCTTGTATACGCCCAGGAAATCGAGGCTGCTATTCTATACGCCCGGGGCCTATACACGGGCTTTTACGGTATACTTGATAATTTCTTAGCGCATGAAAATCGGAGTCAGTACCACAATATTCCTCCCTCACTATATGAGTCTAGATACACTTTTGAATGTGGAACAGGGTCCAGGACAGGATCGTCTGCTCTATCCGAATTATGGCCTGGTTGCAATTTGTCTATTTGCCAGCAGGTACATCGCACCAGGGAGTCATAGCACCTACACTGTAGGGAGACTACACAATACTTTATAGAATTTTGGGTCTGGATTTGGAGGTTCTCCGTGATTTGTGCAACCCGCGATCACGGCCTTGACCTACTGACCCTGAGAACGGCCCAGATTAGCAATGCCATGTACGAGCGTGTACAGATCTGCCCAATGGTGCCCCCAGGGTGGCTGAAACAGGAACCCCTGGGTCGAACCCCATGTCATTTAGCTTTACAGTCGCCTGTGCCGTCTACCTAGATGCTACAACTCCCTGCGCTGCACGCAGCAAATGCAGCACATCAAGTATACAGCCATGTAGTGTTGGTTGTCACCTGTTCTGATCGTGTGATATCACAAACAATCTTCTACGATCCATTCATTTGAACCTGGCACGTTAGGGGCCGTCCATAATTATCTATCTTTAACACGAAACGAGAAAAAATCGTTCATGGGCGGGTGGGTCAAGAAGGGTTTCGTAATGAAAAATATTGATAGCTGAAACACTAGTCCATTCCAGCTATTTTTCGTTGAGGGGTGGGGGTGGGGGACGGTCACAAGTTACTCATAACTAAACTGTTCATTTCGTGAAAATTATCAATAATGCCGGGTCCATAATTGTCGATCTTTTACACGGAGAGAAAAAGTTTCGTTTGTGGGTGGGTCAAGGGAAGTTTCGTTTCGAAAATATTGATATTACAGACATCAATACAGGGGGGTGGGGGGTGGGTGGAGGAGGATCCTTCTTTCATTTCATGAAAATTATCGATAATGCTGGATAGCTCCTTAGTCTATGCAATAAAATAGTTGTTTTCTTCACACAGTACCGTAAAGTTTAAACAATATCCAGCCAGGTTTGTACCGAACATTTTTTCGAAAGGTAATTTCTCAAATGTTGCCTTGAGTACGTTCTCAGTAACATAGCGGGCCAGTTTCACATACTCTAATTTCAGAAATTTTAGGTGCTCAATATTTTCGGTATGAGAGCAAAAGGCCAGGTTAGGTGAACAGATAATTTAGGTACAGAGAAGCAGTTCTCTATCGGATTATGTGTTAGGGTTTGTTCGGTGTATTGATTTTAGGTATGAAACAGACGCACCGAAAGTACCGAAAATAAAAGTACACTTAACATTTGTGAAATTACAGTAATTGGACTGCAAACTTGCATCGCTGGTTGTTGCAGCTCCATCACAGGCGTATCACGGGAAATTGAGTCCAGCTCCACTTCTAGGTTGGGTGACACGTGATGGGCATCACTTCCTGCATGCTGGTGCATGTGACTCAAGAGCTCTGGCTGGCAAGAAGTTTTAGACTGCAGGTGCAATGCAAGATTTTTCTGCGATGTGCTGTGCATTGTGCATTGCATTTCTCGAGAGACACTTCACGCTATGTGAAAAAAAGAATTTCGCTCGATGTGGTATTGTGCATCGGGCAGTGCAACTTTCCCACAAAACTGGACTCAAAGCGCCTTATAGCTGTGGTTTACAGCAAAGATTTTCCTATTTGCGACTCTTGGTTTAATGAGTGCAGTAGCATGCATGTGCCTGGTGATATTATTGCAATGGATCATAGTGAGGGCGTAGCAGTACTTGTGCACTGATAGTTGGTATTGACATGAGTACATAACCAAGAGTGGGCAACTCGATGATCCCTCTGCCCATGGCAGAAAGTTTCATCACTTCGGTTTTTGTGGGCCATTGGGCTCACTAATACCATCATGCGTAGCCAGAGATCAAAACTTGTACATCACAGCTACGGTAGGTGAAGCAGAACAATAAACTGTGGATCCATGCCTACTGAACCTGATGAAACACTCTATCTACATGGCACATGTAGAAATATATGCGCGCTTGCTCATAATCATTTGATTTCGAAGCCGTTCGTACCTTATGTTAGTAGTTGCACATTCTTAGTAGTTATGTAGTTTGATAATAACGTTACGATAGATTATCAATACTGGTGGAAACGTTATGCGGGTTGCATGATTTTTTACCCGGTGTGCCATGGCCAGGCATGCTAATTCATCGGATATTAGCAAGTTTGCCTGCCTGCTGGGTGTTGTATCTTAGCTTCACTGTACTACAAATACGATATGCTTAGTTTTCCTAAATTGCTTCATTATAACATTCAGTTTGTTTTGCTGCAATCTTTTCACGTGTTTTGCAGGATTGTAGCCAAGGGTGAATACCATTATCATGAGCGAAGGTCTCTGAGAACCCATGTCTGAAAGCTGGTCATGTTGGCCCAACGCTGACTTTCATTGTCTGTATCCGCCACCTTCATACTGGAATGAACTGGAACATGTTCACTCTCTGTTTCTCATGTGGAAGGACGGAACAGATTGTTTGTCTGTCTCTGTGGATCACCGAAGGCTGAACAGTACAGTTGGAAGAATATTGGATCTCACGAAGTGCCTGAATCTGAAGCGGCTGACATGCATCTGCACAGCGCTGTCTTTCTGAGATTTGCTTCAAGGCAGGTTATTGTGTACAATTTTGTCCACAGTATTCCAATATTTGCCAAACGTATTTCTCTGGTAGTATTGCGACTACACACGCGCAATGATCTCTCCGTCATCAGTCTTTCGCAATGATGTGGCTCACTGATGACAGCATGCATAGCCATAGATCAAATGAGCAGCTAAGGTAGTTGAAGCAGAAGAATGGATCAATGCATCCTGAACCTTGTGTACTGCCTATATGCGCTCTCAGAAGTATTTGTAACGTGTTAACTATGAAGTATCAACATTGCTTCTCTTCTATGTGGGTGGTGTGAGTGATGTCAGATGATCTGTACTGCCATGGCCGATGGTGTTCACTGGAAGATGTTGGGTTGGGCCATTGAGCCCTCTTGCAATATGCTGTTGCAGCCTGAAGGCACTGAAAACGTTCGAATGCTGATCTGCTTTCAAGCGTAGAATGTCCCATTGTGTGCATTACATATTTGCATAATTATGTTTTGTACTGGAGTGTGAATGTGCGGCAAGGGCGTGCACATGTAAGTATATCGCACTGGAAACAGCCTAAGAGTTCACGTGGTATGTGATAAGTACACTTTTGGAAAGTGCGTGCACAGTCGAATCATGTAATGTTAAAACAGCCTTCGTGCTCCTCCCTGAATGGCTACGCAAGTAGAAATCTCCGGCTTCCTTTGCTTCTTTTTGCTTGAGCTGGCATGGTGGTCGTAGAGTTGGAATTTGTCAAGTATGATAACAATCGTTGTTTGGTCTAGAGACAAGAATGCATTTGGATATTTGTCCCAGGACTGCATGGCTTCCCAAACTGCACGTTGAATGCCATAGATGATTATTGTTCGGTTCAAGAAAGGACCCGTGGGTCTGTCTGGCTATTGTGAGCTCTCGCTAGTCCATTTCCATAGCACTTGCTCTGGATTCCCTCGCTGGAATACCGTAAAAGCCCCTGCATACGCCCACCCTCCGTGTACACGCCCAGTCAGGGGAAGACAACACTTTTGTTTCAAAATAGCGCCCATGCCCAGGTATGCCGGAAACACCAGTACATGTACAGGTACTGATACCCAATACTTACTGCTATCCCTATTCCAAGTGTACGCCCGGTTCCAAAATAACGCCCGTGCCCTTGTATACACCCAGGAAATCGAGGCTGCTATTCTACACGCCCGGGGGCCTATACACGGGCTTTTACGGTATTCTCCGGTATAGACCAAGAAGTTTAGAAGACCTACTGGTGATATTAGTATGTTATACTAGTTTCTCCGCACTGTACCGCAGCTTTTGTTATCACACACATGTGGGTTATATTATAGTTTATCTACAATCCAGCATGATGTTCTTCCAAGAACGCCCCCGACCTAGGCCCTCGGAACGACGTTCTTGGGTGTGCAACATCACTTATAGTTCTAAATCTTAGAATTTAGCGCAGGATTTTTAGTGATCACGGTTTCAAATGCATGTCATTGCACTCCACCTTTGGGATAAAAGCTTGTCATAAGAGAAGAGCAGACTTAAATAGGCATCTTGTACGCATGATTTCTAAAATGTAACATCCCTGCCGAAGAGCGTTCTTCCATACTAGACTGTGAGCCAGGCACCAAAAATCCTGTTAGAATTATTTTTCGTTCCGACCTTGAGCGTACCGCAATTTTTTTCCCCAGTTCGTTTCATCTACTCGACTAGATACGAATTCAGCTTGTTGTCACTTCCAAATCAGGCACGAACATGCCCAAATAGAAGGGAGAAACTACTTTGGCCAAATCAATAGCCGCCATCGACAAGAACCAAGGTCACAAGAGCTGGAGCGGTCTTCTGTTGCACCACTGACCTCGCAAAAATGTACGGTGGTGCAAACCCAGCCGCATCATGACGATGTTTTTTCGTGGTTTCTATAGTATTGTGTGCAGTGCTAGTGCAGCGCAGTGGCAGTACGAACATCATCATGTCCATCATATCAGTGTGCTAGCATGCTTGCTGCTGATCAGTCAAGCTAAACTAAAAGTCTAAAGGTTTTTGTAATCAGTGTTGGAGCAGAAATACATGTAGAACGTACAATGTACCTTATCTCCGGAGAGCTAATATTAGTAATAACTGTTTCGATCTTTTATACTGAAGTGCTTCAGACTATGATTAACATGAATATGCATGTATCTTTCCGCTTGTGTTCTGTACATACAATGGGTAATGTTTCAAAATAATTATTATTATAGTTCAAATAAACTACAGATCTGTATCTGCCGGTATACCCCTGTGGTCCTCTAACGTTACTGGTTACGGTCATTGCTCTACCCTTCGCACTTATAAGTTAGGAAGCAATACAGCAGTACTTACGAAGTAACGTTACATTGATCAGTTATACATGTATGAGTGCAAATATGTATCCAGCAACTTCTTTAACATTGTTCTGCCATACTGTACATGTATATATTATAGAGATGTAGAGGGTGAAATGAGCATTCCACCGGATTAAACCAGATTCTCCTGGCTGTTGTTGATGGTCTTTTCCAACCGTTGTCTGGAGAATTCGCTGCTGCTGGGCTTTGTATATTGAATGCCACCTGTTTGTTCTGTACATTATCATTCCTGAAATGCATTTCGTGGTTGTCGGCACCATTTCATGTGCACTTACCTACCAGTGCATCGTCACTTCGAGTAATATTTAAAATGTGCACGTACTTTATACAATGCACTTATGCGTAATTCTATAATTTTTGGCTCGTATAGTTATTTTAACCCAGCTGCAATGACGCTTGATATACATTTCTTCGTCCAGTGCCGTTGCCTGCTGAAAAAAGTAAGAAACACCTTCAAAATAGCATGTTGCTATGTCAGTTGCTATGTAGTTGCTATGGAAACGGGGTATGTTAAGATAATTGCTTATTTTGACTTCCCTGCAAGCTTCCCAAACTGACAACAATCAAAAATGATCTTCTATTAGGTCTCTCCACATGCTAAAAGAACAAAATCGCGGTACACCCAAAGTGGGAACGAAAATCATGAATTCATGCACTTGGCTCACAGTCTATACTACAGTACAGTCGAGCGTCCAAGAACGTTGTGTCCAAGAGGTTAGCCCGGGGTGTTCTTATTTTTCAGCTGTCCGGCTGCGCTCTTATAGCATGTTCTTAGAAACAAACATGTTAGCATCATATGTATCCCGAAAGCTGCCGGATAACCAACACCCCCATTCTTTTAAACTTTAGGCGGTGGCGTTCTTACCGTACTTCCGCACATATAAGCGCATGTGCTTATGTCCGAATATAAGCGCACCCCTCAATTATAAGCGCATGTGCTTATATGTGAACACTATTGGTGAAAAGGCGGGAGCGAAATATACCACTAAGTGGTGTGATGACACCATTGTTTAGGACACAGACAAACCTGTATTGCGCATATAAGCGCATGGGCTTCTACCCGAACATGTTTACACAGCCAAAGATCTTTTTTGCAGCAAATTTTCGCTTATAAGCGCATGCGCTTATATGTGGGGAAGTACGGTAGCATTTCAGGCTGGACATTCTTGGTCAACACGTTCTTCGGTGCCCGTGTAGCACTGCACATGAAATACAGCTACTACAACTCTAGTAATATAGTCTTATTATAGATTGCCGATTATCCGAATGATTGATTGACTTGATTGTCCAAACTGCTCAGGCTGCATGGCAGCAGGCTGTCATCAACATGCATCCCATGATAATTTCGAGGAGCTGGAGTGTGTGCCAAAAAGAATGAGAAATGAAAGTATGCATGAGGAAATGAGTATGTTTTAGATGAGTGTTTTCCCACGCCCTTATCCGAACATACATGCACTCGATCGCCATAACCCCTGGAGATGACTCCATGCAAAGAGGAGTGCAGACCATCAGAGCCCACAAGTACTCCCAGGTCCCGAAGCTTTCGTCTCAACAAAGAATCATAATCGACGACTTGTAATGAACTACATTTTGGTGGTATTATACCGTACTTGTTTACATTCAATTTAGGAATGAGTTTAAAGCATGAGAACTATCCACAGCAGACATTCTCACTGTTCGGAGTTGCCAAAAAAGTGGTGCATGTACAAATCAGGGATGGGTACAATACCAACATCTGAGGTGAGTCTATCAGGAAAGTGAATGTCGTCCACTCTATAAAATGGGGTCCCTCAAGAAAGATGTGATTTTGCAGCCATGGACGTTTCCAGCCAGGTGACTGTATATACAGTGATCTAAGTTATGCACAGCTTGACATGAATGATTGGCTGGACACGTCGAAGAGAAGGAAGAGAGAAGCAGACCAACCTTACACCACCCTGAGCTGAGTGTAGTGGCCCAAAACAACAAACTAATTCTGTGTGGCCTTAGAGGAGCTGGGCAAGAGGTGTACAGTGAATTAAACAATACAGTAAACGTGGGAGAAGTGACAAGACTGAGTATGATACACTGTGCCAGCACAGTGCACATACTAGTGCAACTGTTGGTGTAGTTACAGTTAGCCCACACAAGCAGGTCACTCGATTGTAGATACACAGAGCGCATTCTACATCATACAAAACATGTTGAGCTAGGCAGCAGTGGCTGGCATTTACGACATGCACCAATGCCAATGCGCGGCTTGAGCAAATATTACAAGCCTCGGAACACCCATACTCCATTTTAGAGACAGAACAAGGCGATTAGTAAGCACCAAAGGATTATACGAATAGCGACCAGGCAATAATTCAGGCCACTGCTGCTAATCAAGGAGTAGCTACAAGTACTAGTATGTTGTCAGTGTACCCTGAAACGATGCAATCACAGCGAATGTGATACATGCACATCATGTTGCCTGGTTCTTGGTTAAAAGTTGTATCCTCAATGCTTGAAGTTTGTGGGGTCCCTCCAGCTTCTCAGAGTCCTGCACAAAAAAGATAAAAGCAAGTGCAGGTAGAATAATAGTAAGCTCACATAAAACCTCTTAGTCTTGCTAACGAATTTCGTGATTAAATCCACACCATGGGAACGGGGCTACAGGAAAAAAAAGTTCAACCATAATAATGCAAAAAGGCAACTTTAGCTGATCATATTTTTGGCAGCAACACTATACTGTTTGTATAGGAGAGTTGGCTTGGTGCATTCATGCCAAATGCACTCCCTATAGTATTGTATTACTGTACTTCATCATTTTACTTGGGCATTCATTCCCAGTAGCCCCAATGTCTTCTAACAGAGTGCGCAAGGTACTGCATATTCGGCACATATTTTATTTTCGGCTATTGTCGGCCTGTGCATTTTAATTCGGAAAGTGGTGGGCATCACGCAACTGAATTGCAAATAAAAGGGGGTTTGTCAACTGACAACCGCATACTTTTTCGACATCACTAATAAAAGAATTTTTCGTCCAGCGCATGCGCCAAGAGTGAATAGCAACTGAATAGAGCGGTTGTCATTTGACAACCCCCTTTTATTTACTAGAGGAAACGCAAAAGGTAACAAGATTACGTAACCAAAGGTGAGAAGGCACTGAACGAACTGTCAACCTACGAATACAACCTCAGTGCAACAATGTGCTCTTTCTGCTTACACAAGCAGAAAGAGAAAGAGCACGTTGTTGCCCTGAGGTTGTATTCGTAGGTTGACACTTCGTTCAGTGCCTTCTCCCCTTTTATTTACTGGGCATTTGTAGCCTAAAATTTGTTTTGCAAGGTTCAATGTGACAGTGTATGCAGGCATCAGCAGTACAGGCTGAAATTTCAATGTGGCCGAGATGTGTTTTTGCCCTGGGGAGGCTGCAATTTAAAAGCACCGAAAATTTGCATACTTTACAACACAGTACTGAGCATGCGGTGAGCTGATGACGAAATGAATTGGAGGTACTAATAATGCTAAGGGATTCGGGGGCGCATCAAAGGGGTCAGCACCAAGGAATGGGAAAGATTTGTGCCCAGTTCGGGCATGTATATTGGGTATAGAACGGAAATTATTGGCTTAGCCTCGGGCGACTCCTACCAGTATTGCCACCAATGGCCCATGGCTGCTGATCTCTGTGATAGAAATGAGACGTGTATGTGAAACCAAAATATGGCTTTTCAAGATGAACTGTAAGACATGTTATTATAACGAGTCGCAAATTTAACGATTGTCCAAAATTCATAGGTTAACGAGAAGATATGTTAACGATCTTGCAGTATTCTGCCATATCCACACACAGCATATATGAAGCAGTACGGACTCAACGGATCTTATTATAACGAAGAAATGTCATCCGTTAAAACGTTAGATTTGCTTCCTCGTTATATACAATCATGTCTTACAGTATGTGCATTTTGTGAAGATCTGATGTAAGTCATTAGGGACACCTTGTTGGGTCTTGCCAACATTCAATTATTATGATGTTCATATCTATGCAATAACGTTGATGGAATTATCAGCAAGAATCAATAACCCCAAGAGTATGCAGCTTTGTACATGGAGTCTGCCACAACACGTTGACCAAAGTACATGAACCTAGACACGAGCTGGGAAATCAGCTGAGCTGCTGCGTCATTTATGATCTGCTATAGTTTCCAGTCTCCATGGAGGTTTTTCTTGGAGACGTCGAATCTACAGTATTAGGTGTGAAACTTTTGTACTAAACCGCAGGAGATAGAATCTATCCAGCTCGGACATCATTTCACTACGTACGGAAGGAAGTACGCCGATCAAAGCTTGCTACACTCAGGAGATAGAATCTATCCAGCTCGGACAACATTTCACTACGTACGGAAGGAAGTACGCCGATCAAAGCTTGCTACACTCCCGTTTAGTCAACTTAACGGCCCAAATAATGCTTGGGTCATGAACTCATCGCTGTTGGTCTTTCGAGGGTGCCTGACAATGGTTGTTAATGCACAGCACCAGCCGAGCCAAATGACAAGATCAGAGACATAGATCTTCCTACGAAGTAGTTCAATTGCTGAAACGTGACTTCTGCAAACGTTATGTAGCAAAAGGAACTGTACTACGGCACTACCCGCCATTCACAATAATCAAAAAGGCCCACTTGACAAAACAGAATTTCATCAACGGAGCCCCGTGATTTTTTCTTCTGTACATAAGTTATGCATTATGGAGTCATAGCATAAGGGAGACGGCACGGTAGACTTTCAGCCTAAATCATAACAAGGGCCAGCCGGGCAGCTCAAAAGAGAGTGCTATGCACTATTGGCAGAGTGGTATACATGAATAGAGAGTGACCACCCAGTGCGTGAAGCTTTTCGTGTCACCCTAGAAAATTTCACAAATTAATAATGTGGGTTCAACCCCGGGCTGCCAGTGACAGTTGCCCTTACTGCCTTAGGGGCAAGTGCGATACAAACATGTTGGCATATAGCATCGCTTGACTGACCCATGCTTGGGGCCAGTGGGTCAAGTCCGCGATCACGAGTTGCATAAACCACAGATCATGTAGAATCTCCATGGATCCAATCTGTGTACTGTAAAAGCAGAAATTTTCGGTGGTGTAATATTTTCGGAATTCTCCAAAATCGGCGGTTCGGTGGAGGGAAATAATAATTGTTGGTAATACCCGCTTTCCAGGTAAGGGTGCTAGTACTGGTGCATTTTTGCGGTAAAAATTGTCGGCACCGAAGTTACCGAAAATAAAACACCACTGAAAATTTCTGCTTTTACAGTACATCATTTTGGGTATCATGATCTCGTGTTGTTTCCTTGGGTGCTACGACTCCCTGACATGCATTGATCCATGGCACGGTATGATTTGGGCGATTTCAGCCAATCAGTAGACGTTCTGAGAGGGGTATATTCAACGATACACCCCACTCAGTTCACATGGGTCGCGCCAAGAATGAATATTGGGAGGAGTCTTGGGAAAGTGCCCTGGGAGAAATGGATTGCACCATTGTATACATGTACTGCATTCCCCATAATTTCCTCGTGCTACGTCCTCGGGAAAATAACATATACCCTTCATATACTCATAGAATAATCCAAACGTATCTGCAGTCAACCACGGGTATAACAACCCACGGATAGTGACACTATCTTCAGACCTAGTAACAATATAGCCGTATATTTTCAACCCTGTGAATGACGACAACTCCCAAATAGCAACACTTTTCTCATGCCCGATCAAGGGTCGTTCGTTACTGGCAAAGTTAGCTGGGCATCATGTCTTGTAGTCATTATTACTTCAGGCAGGGACAATGAAATACCCCCGCTCCTATTCCTGCAGAGGGAACAGTGCTGTGTCCAGGTCCACATGCAGCATGGAGGTGCTAGTAAGTCACTGGCATATTTTCTCTTGTGGATCGATGAATAGGGCGTGACAATGCTTCCATAGTGGTGGTGGTGGTGGTAGTGGCGGGAGCATACTGCACTGCAGGGCATTACAGCACTGGCATACTATAATTTTCTCTTGCAGCCGTGCAGGACAATGCTTCTATAGTGGTGGTCACGGTGGTGGTGGTGGTCACGGTGGTGGTGGTGGTCACGGCAGTGGTGGTGGTCACGGCGGTGGTGGTGGTCACGGCGGTGGTGGTGGTCACGGCGGTGGTGGTGGTCACGGTGGTGGTGGTGGTGGTGGTCACGGTGGTGGTGGTGGTGGTCACGGTGGTGGTGGTGGTCACGGTGGTGGTGGTGGTCACGGCAGTGGTGGTGGTCACGGCGGTGGTGGTGGTCACGGCGGTGGTGGTGGTCACGGCGGTGGTGGTGGTCACGGTGGTGGTGGTGGTCACGGTGGTGGTTGTGGTCACGGTGGTGGTGGTGTTCATGGTGGTGGTGGTGGTCACGGTGGTGGTGGTGGTCACGGTGGTGGTGGTGGTGGTCACGGTGGTGGTGGTGGTCACGGTGGTGGTGGTGGTCACGGTGGTAGTGGTGGTCACGGTGGTGGTGGTGGTCACAGTGGTGGTGGTGGTGGTAACGGTGGTGGTGGTGGTCACGGTGGTGGTGGCGGTGGTGGTGGTCACGGTGGTGGTGGTGGTCACGGTGGTGGTGGTGGTCACAGTGGTGGTGGTGGTGGTGGTGGTGGTGGTGGTGGTGGTGGTGGTGGTGGTGGTCACGGTGGTGGTGGTGGTGGTGGTCATGGTGGTGGTGGTGCTGCTGCTGCTGGTGGTGGTGGCGGTGCTGGTAGTTGCGGTGGTGGGAGCATTCTGCACTGCAGGGCATTAAAGCAAGCTCGATTGTGCATGCATGGTGGCGGTGGGAAAGAGAAGCCAAGGAAAGTGTGTACAATATTTTTGTTGAAAGCACGAGAATTCAAAGAAAGCTGGCTGATTCCTCTATTTCCATGATCGGCCAGTGCCTGCAGCACGAACAGTGCATTGTATTACATGTATGTGCATAGACAGACAAATAAACACTAACCTGAGCATGGGTGCCGCTTGTATTCGTTGTCAGGAAAGTGAAAGTACGAACGAAGGAGAAGAAGATTGTTGACCATGGCGAACAACTGCATATCCAGAAGGCACACGGCTTGCCAGAATGGGTCGGCTACATCTTCGCTAATTTTCTATCCTAACAACATTCAGCTTCGAGGTCAAGGACGACGGCATTTTTGGAAGGAAATTTCGAATTTTGGAGAAGAAGCTTGCTTTCCGAAAAATGTTCCTTTCACGCAAGGCAGCATGCCAGGTCAGGCGTGTGAACCAGGTGAACTGTGTCGGCAGATCGACGTTTACGTTCCAGGCCGACAGTTTTTGACCAAGCCGTGAATCGCCCTCGCTCTGACTCGCCCGGCTACGAAGGTGTAATTTTACAACTCTTCAGGCCAGCTACAGGCCTCCGATGCAGAGCTGCAAGTGACGGATATCGGTCATTTGCAGCCACTACTTTCAGCCTCCTGGTCGTTGCAATCGGATACATATACCTCCAGCACCGTGGGGCCGCTCGGCGTGTGACCGGATTTCCATGTCCACAACAGTAGTACTAGTAGTAGTAGTACAGTAAGATCGGGCGCCGAAGAACACCCAGGCTGGAAAACCGGCAAAATTTTAAAAAGAACAGTCCAGGCTAGAATTATCAGATTTAAGAACACTAGATCTACATTGTACGTAGATCTACATTGTACATGTATAGGAGGTGAGTACATTGTACATGTCATGTACACGTGTAAACAGTAACTGCTACATGTACAGTAACAGTCATTCCCATTTACGACACCCACTACATTGCACTACATGTACAATACATGTTGTCATGTACATGTACATGTACATGACAAACGTCATGACGTCACTCGACTCGCCGCGCGCGTGTGAATAAGAACGGTCTGGCTAGAATCAAAAATTTTTAAAGTATAGAATCAGACATGGATGTCAGGGCAGTATCGTTGATTCAGGCCCGAGACGGCGAGAGCGGCCCAAGGCCGAAGGCCGCGGGCCGCTCGAGGGCCGGAATCAACGATACCTGCCCTGACATCCATGTCTGATTGTATTTCACACTGCCACCCACGCAGGACAGCACAAGCGAAAGCCACAACGCTCTCCTCAGCAGAACGTGCACGTGCAAGCGCACCCGCAGCATGCTAGCAGCGCAAACAAAGCCACTGTACTGCACTAATCTACATAAATCGAACTTGAAATACATCAACTAGAAACACCGAGTGCCTGCCTTCCCAAGTAAATTAGTTCTCAAGTCCTTTATGGCATTCGTTGCACAACAATGGCAGAAACTTACAAGCTGAAGTTCCACGTCCGTGCGCTCTCGGGCAAGCCCTCGACCGCGCGCACGGTACGGCTGAAATTTCGTTCTGAAGTTTCGTTCTGAAGTAACGTTAGTTTCAGCTCACAAAGTTTCAGGTCCTGAAGTTCCAGCTCCGTGCGCTCTCGGCTCTCAGTTGTGAAGTTTCATGTCGACCAAGGTGAAGTTTCATCTTTTGTTGATTCAGGTCATCTCAAGGAAGGTGAAGTTTCATCTTTTGTTGATTCAGGTCATCTCAAGGAAGGTGAAGTTTCATCTTTTGTTGATTCAGGTCATCTCAAGGAAGTTGAAGTTTCAGGTCCGTACTCTCTCCGGCTTTGTTGATTCAGGCCCTCGAGCAGCCCTCGACCGTCGACGAGAGAGAGTAGGGAGCTGAAGCTCACAAGCTGACCGTCGACGAGAGAGAGTAGGGAGCTGAAGCTCACAAGCTGACCGTCGACGAGAGAGAGTAGGGAGCTGAAGCTCACAAGCTGACCGTCGACGAGAGAGAGTAGGGAGCTGAAGCTTGCCCTACATGTACAAGCTGAAGTTTCATCTTTTGTTGATTCAGGTCATCTCAAGGAAGTTGAAGTTTCAGGTCCGTACTCTCTCCGGCTTTGTTGATTCAGGCCCTCGAGCAGCCCTCGACCGTCGACGAGAGAGAGTAGGGAGCTGAAGCTCACAAGCTGACCGTCGACGAGAGAGAGTAGGGAGCTGAAGCTCACAAGCTGACCGTCGGAGAGAGAGTAGGGAGCTGAAGCTTGCCCTACATGTACAAGCTGAAGTTTCATCTTTTGTTGATTCAGGTCATCTCAAGGAAGTTGAAGTTTCAGGTCCGTACTCTCTCCGGCTTTGTTGATTCAGGCCCTCGAGCAGCCCTCGACCGTCGACGAGAGAGAGTAGGGAGCTGAAGCTCACAAGCTGACCGTCGACGAGAGAGAGTAGGGAGCTGAAGCTCACAAGCTGACCGTCGACGAGAGAGAGTAGGGAGCTGAAGCTCACAAGCTGACCGTCGACGAGAGAGAGTAGGGAGCTGAAGCTTGCCCTACATGTACAAGCTGAAGTTTCATCTTTTGTTGATTCAGGTCATCTCAAGGAAGTTGAAGTTTCAGGTCCGTACTCTCTCCGGCTTTGTTGATTCAGGCCCTCGAGCAGCCCTCGACCGTCGACGAGAGAGAGTAGGGAGCTGAAGCTCACAAGCTGACCGTCGACGAGAGAGAGTAGGGAGCTGAAGCTCACAAGCTGACCGTCGGAGAGAGAGTAGGGAGCTGAAGCTTGCCCTACATGTACAAGCTGAAGTTTCATCTTTTGTTGATTCAGGTCATCTCAAGGAAGTTGAAGTTTCAGGTCCGTACTCTCTCCGGCTTTGTTGATTCAGGCCCTCGAGCAGCCCTCGACCGTCGACGAGAGAGAGTAGGGAGCTGAAGCTCACAAGCTGACCGTCGACGAGAGAGAGTAGGGAGCTGAAGCTCACAAGCTGACCGTCGGAGAGAGAGTAGGGAGCTGAAGCTTGCCCTACATGTACAAGCTGAGTCCTCCACGTCCCCGACCACCACCCCTAGGAGTACCTTCCTTTTATACCTTCATCCCGTCGTGCTCAGTTTCACCTCCACACACTCTCAGGACGTGCTGATTGGTCAAAGGCCTGAATGGCACGGCATGTACTAGTAATAGTATGTCGAATATACCCATGTGTGAATATACCCATGTGTGAATATACCCATGTGTGAATATACCCATGTGTGAATTCATTAATTCATGCCCTACCATGTGCATGTGTGAATGAGTATATTCACACATGGTAGGAGGGCATGAATGATCACGTGATGGGGTGTACAGCGCGGTGCATGGTAGTACCGTAGTAGTAGACGTGGCTGGCAGGGCATGATCAGAGGTTCATGCCCAGCCTGTGACCGCTCTGATTGGGTCAAACCGTGGCAACGATCACGTGGCAAGTGTGAAAGAACTTTCCTAGGCTGCGCTCGAGCCCCTGCGTTCTTCGGCGCCCGATCTTACTAAGTGTAGTAGTAGTACTACTGGTAGTAGTAGTACTGTAGTACGTCGTAGCGAGTTGCGCTGGTGGAGGACGGTTGGCGATTTGGGGGCTCTGGCTGATGAGGAAGCTTGGTGAATATTCTGGAGGACTGTTCATGGTACGTTGCTTTTTATTATTCGCTTTGTTGGGTAGTGTTGTGTTCCTTGCTGTTAGCTCTTTTGATTTGAAGTTTCCCACCTGTTTGAGGGACTGCTGCAGTGTTAGCACCTTTTTCCAGGCACTGTGCATGCGCTGCTGGGCTAACCTTTTTCTTTCGGGTGTTCACATCCTCACTTTCTGGGTGGCATTCTATTGCATTCACAACCTCTTCCGTAAGTTCATTTTGGTATGCACCTGGGGCACAGCACCAGAGTAGTAAGTGCGGGGCAGGTTCTGGTGCACTTTTTGACCTTTGACCTTTGGGCCAAATAAGGCACACTGTGTCGGTCGTGCTTGGTCTGGCCCCGGGACTCCCCCAGGGTTTGACCTTTGACCCCTGGCATGCCATAAATGTGCCATAAAGGTTCTTTTCCGTGGCGAACGTGCACTTGTGCACGTTCGGTGCATTCGTACCAGGGAGTAGTAAAATACGTACTACTCCCTGATTCGCACATCGTAGATGTGCATTGCATGCAGTGACATATTGCGCATGCGCGCATACGCACGCGGAGCATGTGACCTTCAGTGGCCCTACGTGTGGAAAAGACGCAGTACAACACAAGGTGTACTAGTACATGTGTCATTATACTACTCCCTGATTCGCACTTCGTAGATGTGCAGCAAACAAGTACACGTGCCATGCACTCGTTTTATTCGCACATCGTAGATGTGCACTGATTGGCAAGTTGCCCTGCAGAGCATGCCTAATCGGCTTTTCGATCGGTTATGAGAATGTTCAAATTCGGCCATATTATGAGCCCCAAGATCAGAATTCGGCTCAACATAGTACTTGAAGTCACCGTTCTCATTACGTCATGTACATTTACATACACCCTGTAGAAGCACTGAAGCATCGGTTTTTGGCGAATTCAACATGCGAATTTTTGAACATTCGGCGAAAAGATGGGTAATTTCTTCAAAACCACTGTTTTCGGCGAATTTTTCGCCCGGCCGATTAGGGAAATGCCTACTGTCCATACAGGTACATTAGATGCATATTTCTATTTTGATCGGAATTCAGTTAGAATCAACCGGCTACGCCCGGAGTATCATGCATCAAAACAATTATTGAAGGGGTGTCACAGTGAAGCAGTGTTGCTACGCACCACAAATCCCCTCTGCCCTGTACCGAATTTATACTGGAGAATCCAGAGTGGCCAGCAAAGAGTCACAACCCGCGGGTATCCAGTCACACTAAGGCATGTCCACCATTCCCCACATATTCACTGTTACAAAACACAATACTGTTTACTATAATACACTTTTATTTAAATTGACTTGGATGAGTCTGTAGAAGAGAACACAATGCACGCACACGCACGCATGCGCGGACACACACACGCACACACGCACACACACATCTAGGTTATAGTGCTATACACGTATCTAGGGTTTAGGAAGCACGAGAATATGTCGAAGCACCCACGCATACCCCTTCATGCAGTGTACTTCAGTAGCCCAACACATTACGACTGCTCAGGACCATCACAAAACACATTACGGCCGCTCAGGACCATCACAAAACACTACACACTGTTACTACAATGCATACACAGTTACTACACTACGCCTGTTACAAGTACTTACAAATAATTTTGAAAACAAATGGCACATCCCGAAGACGGCAGCTAGCTCCAGACCTTCATACATACATCATCATCATCTGTAAAACCAAGCATGAGCGCACACAAACACTATTAGTGTCACGAATACGGAAGCAGGGTAAGACAAGAGGATACGAAACAAGTAAGTATCGCTATAACGAGGGGGATAAGTATACATGTAGACAGAGCAGTGCTTACTTACAGGGTCCGGATACGCTCCATGGCGTCCCGGTAGTCGGACTGCAACAGCAGCCCGACTTGCCGGCCCTCCCAGTAACGGGTTCGATGGGCCGCACCCGCCAGGTGTGCGGCCACGGCCTGGCCTCCCACCAGCCTTTCTCCACTGTAAAAACGAAAGAAACCGCAGAAAGCACAGTGTCATAGAGCTCTTTTGTTGGGGGAGAGAGCTAGGAGCACTGCACACTTACCATTTGTCACAATATATTATAAGAAAGAGGCGGCGCTTGACGCACCGCCTCAGGTGCTGAAACAGGGGTATAACTCCTGTAAGTTCCACACCGCAGTGACATGTGAAAGCCATACTGTAATGATACTGAAGTGAAGGTGTGAACCGCAAAGCAAGGCCTTTACCTTCTTCCTGTCGAATTCGCTCTCCAGCTGCATAACGACATCATCCGCTAAAATCCAATCATACCAAGTAATGCAAAGGTCATCAGTTGACCTTTTGGACTTTTCAACTCTTATCCAAAACCACCAAGAGGAAAAAAAACCAGGATAATAATAATAATCTTTATTTCAGGATTACCCAAAGGCTAACGCCTATCTGGGGATGAAGAAGACGTCAGTTGTAGAAGCGTTTGTGGAGGAGTTGTTACATTATTCTCAGTAAATAGATATGGCTGATACATTCGGTGTAGACGTGGACGACCGGTCGTGGTCTCTCACCACGGGTCCTTTACTAATAGAAAGGCGGACGTCAATAAGAACTGTTGTGGACTTGGCAGATCAAAACGCGCAGCAAGAAATTTGGCACGTCGATGGTAGACTCCATCGGGAGGACGGACCAGCTCTTGTTGATAGTAGGGGAGTGTCCGCCTGGTGCTATGGAGGTCGCCTTCATCGCGTTAATGAACCTGCTTGGATAGGACGGGGTAGCATCGAGTACTACCTCAACGGCGTCTAGAGCCGGCGGTCCTGCAGTCAGTTATTGTGACGCCACATACTGTATTCTACGGTGGTATCACCACGGAATGCTCCACAGGGAGAATGCGCCAGCGGTGATACGCAGGGAAGGTAACAATCGTGTACGGGAGTGGTACCGATACAACCTTCGGCATAGGGAAGATGGACCTGCTTTCATCTCTCAGGAGGAGGAGGGTATCTATCAGTGGTACCTCAACGGGGTGTATTACGGTGACCACCATCAAGACCAGGCAATACACCCCATGGAGCTGCAGTACACCAATGTAGTACCTACTAAGGTAGACTCGTCAGCAATAAGTCATGAGTCCATTTGTGTGATTTGTCAGGATACCCTGGACCGTCCTCTATCCAAGCTGGAGTGCGGTCATGAATTTCACTTCCACTGTATGAAGCAGTGGATCAGTTCTACCCCCAGCCCTACTTGCCTAACCTGCCGCTACTCCATGACTGCTGAGGACTTGGTTGAGTTCTTGTAGTAATACATGACACAGCTGCATGTAGGCGACTACGAATGACCAGTCATGTGCTACAGATGGACACGGACACGCCACCCTAAGTAGCCATGAGCGGCTATTTGGACAAGGACAACAAAGCACCTCGTGGGCGGCCAAGGTTGACACTAGCCACAAGTCTGGTCGCTCAGTTGAATAAGCTGGGTGTGCCCATGAAGACCATGGAAGACCTTTCCAGGTGCCGACAACATGCAGAGGACAAGACAGACTGGAAGAAACTGTGCAGCTCGACACTCGAGGACAAATCAGTATCAGCATCTACTACACCTTGCTGATGATGCTCACAAGACAGAAGTGGGAAAAACACTGAATTTCTTTATTTAGTGCTCAACTACGCGAAATGTGTTATTATTATTATTATACATGTTCAACTGTACTCCGTCTGGCTGACTGCCATTCTCTACCACACATTACCGGACACTGTTGTGGTTGTCGTCGTTATCGTCGTCGTTGTTGATGTTGTAGTCGGTTGTTGTCGTCGTTATCGTCGTCGTTGTTGATGTTGTTATTGGTTGTTGCTGTCGGTTGTTGCCGGTTGTTGTTGGTTGTTGTTGGTTGTTGTTGGTTGTTGTTGATGTTGTTGTCGGTTGTTGTCGTCGTTATCGTCGTCGTTGTTGATGCTGTTATTGGTTGTTGCTGTCGGTTGTTGGTTGTTATTGTTGATTGTTGTCGGTTGTTGTTGGCTGTTGGATGTTGTTGTCGGTTGTTGTTGGTTGTTGCTGGTTATTGTTGGTTGTTGTTGGTTCTTGTTGGGCGTTGTTGGTTGTTGTCGGTTGTTGTCAGGTGTTGTTGGTTGTTGTTGGTTGTTGTTGTCGGTTGTTGTCGGTTGTTGGGTGTTGTTGTCGGTTGTTGGGTGTTGTTGTCGGTTGTTGGGTGTTGTTGTTGGTTGGTGTTGGTTGGTGTTGGTTGTTGTTGGTTGTTGTTGGTTGTTGTCGGTTGTTGTCCGTTGTTGTTGGTTGTTGTTGGTTGTTGTTGGCTGTTGTTGGTTGTTGTTGTTTGTTGTTGTCGGTTGTTGGTTGTTGTTGTTTGTTGTTGTTGGTTGTAGTTGGTTGTTGTCAGTTGTAGTTGGTTGTTGGATGTTGTTGTTGGTTGTTGTCGGTTGTTGTCAGTTGTTGTTGGTTTTTGTTGGTTGTTGTTGGCTGTTGTTGGTTGTTGTTGGTTGTTGTTGGTTGTTGTTGTTTGTTGTTGTCGGTTGTTGGTTGTTGTTGTTTGTTGTTGTTGGTTGTAGTTGGTTGTTGTCAGTTGTTGTTGGTTGTTGGATGTATCTGTCGGTTGTTGTCGGTTGTTGTCGGTTGTTGTCGGTTGTTGTCGGTTGTTGTTGGTTGTTGTTGGCTGTTGTTGGTTGTTTTTGGTTGTTGGATGTTGTTGTCGGTTGTTGTCGGTTGTTGTTGGTTGTTGTTGGTTGTTGTTGGCTGTTGTTGGTTGTTGTTGGTTGTTGTTGGTTGTTGTTGTTTGTTGTTGGCGGTTGTTGGTTGTTGTTGTTGTTTGTTGTTGTTGTTGGTTGTAGTTGGTTGTTGTCAGTTGTTGTTGGTTGTTGGATGTTGTTGTCGGTTGTTGTCGGTTGTTGTCGGTTGTTGTCGGTTGTTGTTGGTTGTTGTTGGCTGTTGTTGGCTGTTTTTGGTTGTTGTTGGTTGTTGTCGGTTGTTGTCGGTTGTTGTGTTTTAATCGTTATTTTGTTCATTACCCAGGAGGATGTTGCTATGATCCAGTACCATTTTTTCGCATATATGAGACATGTTTGTGTAACGTTAGTGTGACGTGGGGTCTGCTGATTGGATGTGAGGTGGTGAGAGTATGCTGATTGGCCGATAACAATTAGTGGAAGGGATAAAGTAATGCGCTGCTTGTGCAGCGTAACGAAACACATGGTCTGTGGGAAACACCCTAGTAAAATAAATAAAAATAATAATAACATGAATTGCCACCGGCACTTGAGAGACTCGAGCCCCGCCACCTTGTTCAAATCGGACTTGGTAGCTTCATACTGGAACTTAATCTTCTTCTTTTTGAGGTATGACCGTACAAAACGCGCTTGGATTTTTTCATTTTTTTTTATTTTTTTTTTATTTTTTTTATTTTTTATTTTTTTCATTGCAACTTTTTTTAGCAGATAGCAACTTTTTTAGCAGACTCGTGAAACAACGGTGAATCTGGAACGAATAAATGGTCCATGTCAAAGGCATGACGAGTCCCGAAGTCTTCACATTCACGATGGAACCTTGTCATGATTGACGCACTCCTTGATGGTGCGCACATGAAATCACCCTGGCTCATCTTTTCCAACTCCATTCTTTTCACATCCTGCAACCCATACCCTACTAGTATCAGTGGGGATGCTAGAATCAGAAGAGGCAAGGCAGCACTCTTCCGTGGATGTATTACTCGACACAACACCACCCATACTTGTTTTCTAGAAGTTTTGACTATAATGATATATTGCAGCAGGAAGTAGTATACAGTCAAATAGGATAGGATAAGAATGAATGATCAACTGTCTGATAAAGAATGCAGTTCATTAAAGACTTATTGGAAGGTCTCTACCAGCTGATCGTCATGTTGGACGGCGACACTGCATAATGATATGAAGCTCTCAGTTAGCTGTTTCAGTTCCGTGGTAGAAAGTGTCATGTGTGCGTCCAGAGAACGATGAAAACATCTGGGGTCCACGTTGATGCAGACGATTGGAGCAACAGCAAGACGTACCTTCAACGCTTGCTCGTCAATGTCGAGGGAGACTGCCCCGGGGTAGATGAAAACATCTTGTTCCACATCCAGTTCGAACCAGCTGGTCGGGACTAGCTTGCTTTCACCGTTGATGTACACCCGACATTGACCGTAGGACGAACGTGATGGGTAGAAGTTGGTCTTGATCTTCTCCACACGTCCTCTTCGGAGAGTGTCACGGAGCGATGGACAAGTCTTGATCAAGTTCGTAATGATGAACTCAGTGGACTCATTCAGTTCGATGTAAACCTGTCCTTGAGCATCTTTGCGAGCTGTTGCCGTACTACCACAGGCTGGTAGAGCTCCTGAAGGGAAGTACATCTTATAACCAGGCTTGTAGAAGGATCTACCTGATGACTTGTAGGACAGTTGCATGTCCTCCTGAAACCCATCTACCACAATCTCTTTGTGGAGCTTGGTAGGAGCAGGTGACACATAGCGACGCTTAGCCGGTACTGCCTTCGAAGAGGGCACAACTTGAGGAGGGTCAGCAGGAAGAGCGGAATTCTTCCTCACCCGCCGCTCGTATAGGTTATCCATCTTCCAGGAAGCGAAGGGAGAACAACTCATCAGCACTGTATTCGATGAACGAATGACTCGACTACAGGACAACCACCCGTATTTATACAAGGCAGAGACGGAGGCGGGTTGAAGTGATAAAATATGTGTCAGCTAGGTCAACCAATCACCATCAAGCCCACCAAAAACATTTGACCACTCAGCATTGAGCCCACCAAAAACATTTGACCAACCAGCATCAAACCCGCCAAAAGTATTTTGTCCAATCAGCGGCATGCCCACCAAAATCATATCTCATCTTAAAGATTCCTTACATGATACCGCCACTTTAGTGAACTGATACAGTATGGAAATAAGATCAGAGTCAAACGTGTGCAAGTTCTGAATCACATGATCAAGTGAATAGGTTTGCCAACAATAGGCATCAATCAATGATACCATAAGAGATGTATCAGATGGAGATAAAATCAGCAAATTCGTACGCAACGTGGACAGTTGAGAAGAAGACACCATCCTGGTCGACTCCATGAGACGCAGTACATATAGGAGTGGAAAATGCTGAGGAAGAGGTTTCATGATTCGACTGAACCTCAACCATGATACATTGCTACGAGGTAAGTAGGAACGCAGTTTACGTAGTACATCCACATTCGTATCGTATACTATGCAGGATAATGCTATAGCATAGTTTATACTCTTGTACAAACAGGATTTTTTCATCGCAAGTATCTGCTCCCGAAGAGTGTGTACGCAAAGCTGATCGGATAAGAGTTCAGTTTTCGAAAGAAAATGCAAAAGATGACGATCCACACCGCTTAACCGCTCATGTACCGCGTAAGGCTTCTTCATCAAACTACATCTCCTATGCACATCATCTTCAGGGAAGTAAATCACCGCCATGACAAGTCCACACGAAGAACACACGTATCTTCCTTCATGTAAAACATGATCAAGATGTTGACACTGTTTTTCCTCCCCGTATTGCTCTTCTTCTTCTTCTTCTTCTTCTTCTTCTTCTTCTTCTTCTCCTTCTTCTTCATCTTCTTCTTCTTCTTCTTCTTCTTCTTCTTCTTCTTCTTCTTCTTCTTCTTCTTCTTCTTCTTCTTCTTCTTCTTCTTCTTCTTCTTCTTCTTCTTCTTCTTCTTCTTCTTCTTCTTCTTCTTCTTCTTCTTCTTCTTCTTCTTCTTCTTCTTCTTCATCCTTCTCATGAAGTCTCCTTTCACGTACATAAGCAGGTAAGATCTTAAATTCAGAATCCATCTTCACTCCTCACCAACATCCTCATTATGACAATATATCCAGCATGATATCTACTTTATATAACCAATCCTATCCAGGTCCTCTACCCCAATGGTTGTACCTGATAATTGCCCTGGATAGGATTGGTTATATAAAGTAGATATCATGCTGGATATATTGTCATAATGAGGATGTTGGTGAGGAGTGAAGATGGATTCTGAATTTAAGATCTTACCTGCTTATGTACGTGAAAGGAGACTTCATGAGAAGGATGAAGAAGAAGAAGAAGAAGAAGAAGAAGAAGAAGAAGAAGAAGAAGAAGAAGAAGAAGAAGAAGAAGAAGAAGAAGAAGAAGAAGAAGAAGAAGAAGAAGAAGAAGAAGAAGAAGAAGAAGAAGAAGAAGAAGAAGAAGGAGAAGAAGAAGAAGAAGAAGAAGAGCAATACGGGGAGGAAAAACAGTGTCAACATCTTGATCATGTTTTACATGAAGGAAGATACGTGTGTTCTTCGTGTGGACTTGTCATGGCGGTGATTTACTTCCCTGAAGATGATGTGCATAGGAGATGTAGTTTGATGAAGAAGCCTTACGCGGTACATGAGCGGTTAAGCGGTGTGGATCGTCATCTTTTGCATTTTCTTTCGAAAACTGAACTCTTATCCGATCAGCTTTGCGTACACACTCTTCGGGAGCAGATACTTGCGATGAAAAAATCCTGTTTGTACAAGAGTATAAACTATGCTATAGCATTATCCTGCATAGTATACGATACGAATGTGGATGTACTACGTAAACTGCGTTCCTACTTACCTCGTAGCAATGTATCATGGTTGAGGTTCAGTCGAATCATGAAACCTCTTCCTCAGCATTTTCCACTCCTATATGTACTGCGTCTCATGGAGTCGACCAGGATGGTGTCTTCTTCTCAACTGTCCACGTTGCGTACGAATTTGCTGATTTTATCTCCATCTGATACATCTCTTATGGTATCATTGATTGATGCCTATTGTTGGCAAACCTATTCACTTGATCATGTGATTCAGAACTTGCACACGTTTGACTCTGATCTTATTTCCATACTGTATCAGTTCACTAAAGTGGTGGTATCATGTAAGGAATCTTTAAGATGAGATATGATTTTGGTGGGCATGCCGCTGATTGGACAAAATACTTTTGGCGGGTTTGATGCTGGTTGGTCAAATGTTTTTGGTGGGCTCAATGCTGAGTGGTCAAATGTTTTTGGTGGGCTTGATGGTGATTGGTTGACCTAGCTGACACATATTTTATCACTTCAACCCGCCTCCGTCTCTGCCTTGTATAAATACGGGTGGTTGTCCTGTAGTCGAGTCATTCGTTCATCGAATACAGTGCTGATGAGTTGTTCTCCCTTCGCTTCCTGGAAGATGGATAACCTATACGAGCGGCGGGTGAGGAAGAATTCCGCTCTTCCTGCTGACCCTCCTCAAGTTGTGCCCTCTTCGAAGGCAGTACCGGCTAAGCGTCGCTATGTGTCACCTGCTCCTACCAAGCTCCACAAAGAGATTGTGGTAGATGGGTTTCAGGAGGACATGCAACTGTCCTACAAGTCATCAGGTAGATCCTTCTACAAGCCTGGTTATAAGATGTACTTCCCTTCAGGAGCTCTACCAGCCTGTGGTAGTACGGCAACAGCTCGCAAAGATGCTCAAGGACAGGTTTACATCGAACTGAATGAGTCCACTGAGTTCATCATTACGAACTTGATCAAGACTTGTCCATCGCTCCGTGACACTCTCCGAAGAGGACGTGTGGAGAAGATCAAGACCAACTTCTACCCATCACGTTCGTCCTACGGTCAATGTCGGGTGTACATCAACGGTGAAAGCAAGCTAGTCCCGACCAGCTGGTTCGAACTGGATGTGGAACAAGATGTTTTCATCTACCCCGGGGCAGTCTCCCTCGACATTGACGAGCAAGCGTTGAAGGTACGTCTTGCTGTTGCTCCAATCGTCTGCATCAACGTGGACCCCAGATGTTTTCATCGTTCTCTGGACGCACACATGACACTTTCTACCACGGAACTGAAACAGCTAACTGAGAGCTTCATATCATTATGCAGTGTCGCCGTCCAACATGACGATCAGCTGGTAGAGACCTTCCAATAAGTCTTTAATGAACTGCATTCTTTATCAGACAGTTGATCATTCATTCTTATCCTATCCTATTTGACTGTATACTACTTCCTGCTGCAATATATCATTATAGTCAAAACTTCTAGAAAACAAGTATGGGTGGTGTTGTGTCGAGTAATACATCCACGGAAGAGTGCTGCCTTGCCTCTTCTGATTCTAGCATCCCCACTGATACTAGTAGGGTATGGGTTGCAGGATGTGAAAAGAATGGAGTTGGAAAAGATGAGCCAGGGTGATTTCATGTGCGCACCATCAAGGAGTGCGTCAATCATGACAAGGTTCCATCGTGAATGTGAAGACTTCGGGACTCGTCATGCCTTTGACATGGACCATTTATTCGTTCCAGATTCACCGTTGTTTCACGAGTCTGCTAAAAAAGTTGCTATCTGCTAAAAAAAGTTGCAATGAAAAAAATAAAAAATAAAAAAAATAAAAAATAAATAAAAAAAAATGAAAAAATCCAAGCGCGTTTTGTACGGTCATACCTCAAAAAGAAGAAGATTAAGTTCCAGTATGAAGCTACCAAGTCCGATTTGAACAAGGTGGCGGGGCTCGAGTCTCTCAAGTGCCGGTGGCAATTCATGTTATTATTATTTTTATTTATTTTACTAGGGTGTTTCCCACAGACCATGTGTTTCGTTACGCTGCACAAGCAGCGCATTACTTTATCCCTTCCACTAATTGTTATCGGCCAATCAGCATACTCTCACCACCTCACATCCAATCAGCAGACCCCACGTCACACTAACGTTACACAAACATGTCTCATATATGCGAAAAAATGGTACTGGATCATAGCAACATCCTCCTGGGTAATGAACAAAATAACGATTAAAACACAACAACCGACAACAACCGACAACAACCAACAACAACCAAAAACAGCCAACAACAGCCAACAACAACCAACAACAACCGACAACAACCGACAACAACCGACAACAACCGACAACAACATCCAACAACCAACAACAACTGACAACAACCAACTACAACCAACAACAACAACAAACAACAACAACAACCAACAACCGCCAACAACAAACAACAACAACCAACAACAACCAACAACAACCAACAACAGCCAACAACAACCAACAACAACCAACAACAACCGACAACAACCGACAACAACATCCAACAACCAAAAACAACCAACAACAGCCAACAACAACCAACAACAACCGACAACAACCGACAACAACCGACAACAACCGACAACAACCGACAGATACATCCAACAACCAACAACAACTGACAACAACCAACTACAACCAACAACAACAAACAACAACAACCAACAACCGACAACAACAAACAACAACAACCAACAACAACCAACAACAACCAACAACAGCCAACAACAACCAACAGAAACCAACAACAACTGACAACAACCGACAACAACCAACAACAACATCCAACAACCAACTACAACTGACAACAACCAACTACAACCAACAACAACAAACAACAACAACCAACAACCGACAACAACAAACAACAACAACCAACAACAGCCAACAACAACCAACAACAACCAACAACAACCGACAACAACCGACAACAACCAACAACAACCAACACCAACCAACACCAACCAACAACAACACCCAACAACCGACAACAACACCCAACAACCGACAACAACACCCAACAACCGACAACAACCGACAACAACAACCAACAACAACCAACAACACCTGACAACAACCGACAACAACCAACAACGCCCAACAAGAACCAACAACAACCAACAATAACCAGCAACAACCAACAACAACCGACAACAACATCCAACAGCCAACAACAACCGACAACAATCAACAATAACAACCAACAACCGACAGCAACAACCAATAACAGCATCAACAACGACGACGATAACGACGACAACAACCGACAACAACATCAACAACAACCAACAACAACCAACAACAACCAACAACAACCGGCAACAACCGACAGCAACAACCAATAACAACATCAACAACGACGACGATAACGACGACAACAACCGACTACAACATCAACAACGACGACGATAACGACGAAAACCACAACAGTGTCCGGTAATGTGTGGTAGAGAATGGCAGTCAGCCAGACGGAGTACAGTTGAACATGTATAATAATAATAATAACACATTTCGCGTAGTTGAGCACTAAATAAAGAAATTCAGTGTTTTTCCCACTTCTGTCTTGTGAGCATCATCAGCAAGGTGTAGTAGATGCTGATACTGATTTGTCCTCGAGTGTCGAGCTGCACAGTTTCTTCCAGTCTGTCTTGTCCTCTGCATGTTGTCGGCACCTGGAAAGGTCTTCCATGGTCTTCATGGGCACACCCAGCTTATTCAACTGAGCGACCAGACTTGTGGCTAGTGTCAACCTTGGCCGCCCACGAGGTGCTTTGTTGTCCTTGTCCAAATAGCCGCTCATGGCTACTTAGGGTGGCGTGTCCGTGTCCATCTGTAGCACATGACTGGTCATTCGTAGTCGCCTACATGCAGCTGTGTCATGTATTACTACAAGAACTCAACCAAGTCCTCAGCAGTCATGGAGTAGCGGCAGGTTAGGCAAGTAGGGCTGGGGGTAGAACTGATCCACTGCTTCATACAGTGGAAGTGAAATTCATGACCGCACTCCAACTTGGATAGAGGACGGTCCAGGGTATCCTGACAAATCACACAAATGGACTCATGACTTATTGCTGACGAGTCTACCTTAGTAGGTACTACATTGGTGTACTGCAGCTCCATGGGGTGTATTGCCTGGTCTTGATGGTGGTCACCGTAATACACCCCGTTGAGGTACCACTGATAGATACCCTCCTCCTCCTGAGAGATGAAAGCAGGTCCATCTTCCCTATGCCGAAGGTTGTATCGGTACCACTCCCGTACACGATTGTTACCTTCCCTGCGTATCACCGCTGGCGCATTCTCCCTGTGGAGCATTCCGTGGTGATACCACCGTAGAATACAGTATGTGGCGTCACAATAACTGACTGCAGGACCGCCGGCTCTAGACGCCGTTGAGGTAGTACTCGATGCTACCCCGTCCTATCCAAGCAGGTTCATTAACGCGATGAAGGCGACCTCCATAGCACCAGGCGGACACTCCCCTACTATCAACAAGAGCTGGTCCGTCCTCCCGATGGAGTCTACCATCGACGTGCCAAATTTCTTGCTGCGCGTTTTGATCTGCCAAGTCCACAACAGTTCTTATTGACGTCCGCCTTTCTATTAGTAAAGGACCCGTGGTGAGAGACCACGACCGGTCGTCCACGTCTACACCGAATGTATCAGCCATATCTATTTACTGAGAATAATGTAACAACTCCTCCACAAACGCTTCTACAACTGACGTCTTCTTCATCCCCAGATAGGCGTTAGCCTTTGGGTAATCCTGAAATAAAGATTATTATTATTATCCTGGTTTTTTTTTCCTCTTGGTGGTTTTGGATAAGAGTTGAAAAGTCCAAAAGGTCAACTGATGACCTTTGCATTACTTGGTATGATTGGATTTTAGCGGATGATGTCGTTATGCAGCTGGAGAGCGAATTCGACAGGAAGAAGGTAAAGGCCTTGCTTTGCGGTTCACACCTTCACTTCAGTATCATTACAGTATGGCTTTCACATGTCACTGCGGTGTGGAACTTACAGGAGTTATACCCCTGTTTCAGCACCTGAGGCGGTGCGTCAAGCGCCGCCTCTTTCTTATAATATATTGTGACAAATGGTAAGTGTGCAGTGCTCCTAGCTCTCTCCCCCAACAAAAGAGCTCTATGACACTGTGCTTTCTGCGGTTTCTTTCGTTTTTACAGTGGAGAAAGGCTGGTGGGAGGCCAGGCCGTGGCCGCACACCTGGCGGGTGCGGCCCATCGAACCCGTTACTGGGAGGGCCGGCAAGTCGGGCTGCTGTTGCAGTCCGACTACCGGGACGCCATGGAGCGTATCCGGACCCTGTAAGTAAGCACTGCTCTGTCTACATGTATACTTATCCCCCTCGTTATAGCGATACTTACTTGTTTCGTATCCTCTTGTCTTACCCTGCTTCCGTATTCGTGACACTAATAGTGTTTGTGTGCGCTCATGCTTGGTTTTACAGATGATGATGATGTATGTATGAAGGTCTGGAGCTAGCTGCCGTCTTCGGGATGTGCCATTTGTTTTCAAAATTATTTGTAAGTACTTGTAACAGGCGTAGTGTAGTAACTGTGTATGCATTGTAGTAACAGTGTGTAGTGTTTTGTGATGGTCCTGAGCGGCCGTAATGTGTTTTGTGATGGTCCTGAGCAGTCGTAATGTGTTGGGCTACTGAAGTACACTGCATGAAGGGGTATGCGTGGGTGCTTCGACATATTCTCGTGCTTCCTAAACCCTAGATACGTGTATAGCACTATAACCTAGATGTGTGTGTGCGTGTGTGCGTGTGTGTGTCCGCGCATGCGTGCGTGTGCGTGCATTGTGTTCTCTTCTACAGACTCATCCAAGTCAATTTAAATAAAAGTGTATTATAGTAAACAGTATTGTGTTTTGTAACAGTGAATATGTGGGGAATGGTGGACATGCCTTAGTGTGACTGGATACCCGCGGGTTGTGACTCTTTGCTGGCCACTCTGGATTCTCCAGTATAAATTCGGTACAGGGCAGAGGGGATTTGTGGTGCGTAGCAACACTGCTTCACTGTGACACCCCTTCAATAATTGTTTTGATGCATGATACTCCGGGCGTAGCCGGTTGATTCTAACTGAATTCCGATCAAAATAGAAATATGCATCTAATGTACCTGTATGGACAGTAGGCATTTCCCTAATCGGCCGGGCGAAAAATTCGCCGAAAACAGTGGTTTTGAAGAAATTACCCATCTTTTCGCCGAATGTTCAAAAATTCGCATGTTGAATTCGCCAAAAACCGATGCTTCAGTGCTTCTACAGGGTGTATGTAAATGTACATGACGTAATGGGAACGGTGACTTCAAGTACTATGTTGAGCCGAATTCTGATCTTGGGGCTCATAATATGGCCGAATTTGAACATTCTCATAACCGATCGAAAAGCCGATTAGGCATGCTCTGCAGGGCAACTTGTCAATCAGTGCACATCTACGATGTGCGAATAAAACGAGTGCATGGCACGTGTACTTGTTTGCTGCACATCTACGAAGTGCGAATCAGGGAGTAGTATAATGACACATGTACTAGTACACCTTGTGTTGTACTGCGTCTTTTCCACACGTAGGGCCACTGAAGGTCACATGCTCCGCGTGCGTATGCGCGCATGCGCAATATGTCACTGCATGCAATGCACATCTACGATGTGCGAATCAGGGAGTAGTACGTATTTTACTACTCCCTGGTACGAATGCACCGAACGTGCACAAGTGCACGTTCGCCACGGAAAAGAACCTTTATGGCACATTTATGGCATGCCAGGGGTCAAAGGTCAAACTCTGGGGGGTCCCGGGGCCAGACCAAGCACGACCGACACAGTGTGCCTTATTTGGCCCAAAGGTCAAAGGTCAAAAAGTGCACCAGAACCTGCCCCGCACTTACTACTCACCAGTGCCGTGTTTCCTTCACCTCGTTTGCTTAGTGTTTCCCCGTCGCACCTTTGCATTACTCTGGTGCTGTTTTTTTCTACATCAGTTATCAACTGGCAATTGTTACCGATTCTAGCAATTTTGCATTATCACCCGCTGCATTTGCACCTCCAGCTTCCTTATGCCACAGTAGTATGGCTAAATGTTGCACATGCGGTCCTTCTGGGACATGCAAATCATGTGTTTGTGTCAAGAACAGTAGAAAATGTACGAACTGTGCGCCAAGGGCGAAGTTGAGGTGCAAGAATCTATCAACCGCAACCTGTGGCATGACTTCCGCCAGCCAGCCAATTGCTCCATCAATTAGCTCCAGTACGCAACGCAACACCGACCCTCCAGCTAGTTGCCCTGAACTGTCAGCCGCAGCAACAGGGACAACGAGAGAGCCCCGGTCGTCTGATGTGGCCAACACCAGTGCTGAATCAAGCGTTCTTATCAGTGGGACATCGCCTGAACAGTCATTCACACTTGCCACGTGATCGTTGCCACGGTTTGAGCCAATCAGAGCGCTCACAGGCAGGGCATGAACCTCTGATCATGCCCTGCCATTCAGGCCCTTGGGCTTGAATGGCACCGTAGGAGAACATGAATGATCACGTGATGGGTATACTCGCACGTGGAAAGACTTACCTGATCGAGGTGGAACAACTCAAGAGAGAAAGAAAAAGCCTGATATCCGGTCAATGTCTGATACATGCTGTGGCATTCAGGCCCTTGACCAATCAGCACGTCCCGAGATCGTGTGGAGGTGAAACTGAACACGCCGGCATGAAGGTATAAAAGGAAGAAACCTCTAGGGGTGGTGGTCGGGGACGTGGAGGATTCAGCTTGTGAGTTTCAGGTTGGTACGCTCGAGGGCTTTGTTGATTCAGGCCCGAGAGCGGCCCAAGGCCGAAGGCCGCGGGCCGCTCGAGGGCCTGAATCAACAAAGCCCGAGAGCGGTACCAACCTGAAACTTCACCTTGCTTGAGATGAAACTTCACCTTGCTTGAGTTGAAACTTCACCTTGCTTGACATGAAACTTCAGAACGAAACTTCAGAACGAAACTTCAGCCGGAGCGCGGAACTTCAGCTTGTGAGTTTCTGCCATTGTTGTGCAACGAGTGCCATAAAGCCTAAGAGAACTTGGGCAGGCAGGCACTCGGTGTTTCTAGTTGATGTATTTCAAGTTCGATTTATGCAGATTAGTGCAGTACAGTGGCTTTGTTTGCGCTGCTAGCATGCTGCGGGTGCGTTGTAGGTGCACTTGCACATGCACGTTCTGCTGAGGAGCGCGTTCTGCTGAGGAGCGCGTTCTGCTGAGGAGCGCGTTCTGGCTTTCACTTGTGCTGTCGTGCGCGCATGCGTGGGTGGCAGTGTGAAACACAATCAGACATGGATGTCAGGGCAGTATCGTTGATTCCGGCCCTCGAGCGGCCCGCGGCCTTCGGCCTTGGGCCGCTCTCGGGCCTGAATCAACGATACTGCCCTGACATCCATGTCTGATTCTATACTTCTCATCATAATATTATAGACCTCCCTCGGAGTCCCGGGCTAGCTGCTGAGAATGCAACCCACATCACGCGACGTTTGAAATCGTGGTCATGTGGCAGGCTTGAGGACATCCTGGACGAAGCTAGATGTATTCAAGCACACCTACCCGCTGGGAAGCGTCGCCAGAAACTGCCTGATACAGTGGATGATGCAACCTTCAGTCGACGAGTATTCGCATTTCGCAGGGAAGATTCACTCTGTAGCGAGGATGGTAGGTGATGACTCACCTGGCTCAGTGCTCGGGATGGAGGACTCGGCCGGTGGTGACAAGACTGTGCGTGAGGTACTGCATGACAAGCACCCGTCTCCCTCACCGGCGGTTCCTGGCTCATTGGTGGCGCCGACCGACTCACAGCGGGTGAACCCAATACTCTTCGAGCGCATCACGCCAAGCCTCATCAAGTTTGTTAGCAGGTCCATGAAGGGCGCCGCTGGTCCGTCCGGACTAGACTCGGAGGCCTGGACCAGGATACTAACGTGCTTCGGCCCAGCTTCCAACCAGGGAGTAGTACTACTCCCTGCTTCCAACCGACTTTGCACTGCATTGGCGGATTCGGCACGCGTAATGTGTACTGCGAATATCGAGCCGAGTTTCATGGAGGCATTCACTGCCGCCCGCCTGATCCCCCTTGATAAATCCCCAGGCGTTAGACCCATAGCTGTTGGGGAGGTGTTTGGGAGGATTATAGGGCGAGCGATAATGAAGGTTATCGAAAGCGACGTCAGAGCTGCGACTGCCCCGCGCCAACTTTGCGTTGGCATGCCAGCTGCTTGCGAGGCTGCCGTTCAGGCAATGGCAGGTTTTTTTAGTCTTCCTGGAACCGAAGCCGTGCTGCTAATAGATGCATCTAATGCATTCAATTCTCTAAATAGGAATGCTGCCCTGCACAATGTTCCCGCTCTCTGTCCTGCTTTAGGTCAGGTTTTTAAGAACACGTATGGCACGCCATGCCGCCTCTTCGTAGCGGGTGTGGGCGAAATTCTTTCCCGTGAGGGGACCTGCCAGGGTGACCCCCTTGCGATGGCCATTTACGCTGTTGCTGTTATGCCTCTCATAAACAAACTTTCACACGAATGTCCAAACACCACCCAGCTGTGGTACGCTGATGACGATTCCGCTGCTGGCACCCTTCAAGCCACATCCCTTTACTGGTCTAAGTTATTGCAGCTGGGACCCGACTATGGGTACCACCCCAATCCGAAGAAGACAGTTCTTCTCGTGAAGCCATCTCTCGAGCACGCAGCGCAGGAATTATTCGCTGGGACTGGGGTGAGAATTGTTACGGATGGTTGCATTTATCTTCGTGGCGCCCTTGGGTCTGAGAGATTCCTGCACACATTTGTATCGGGTAAGATTGATAAGTGGGTTCGCCAAGTCGAGCATCTTTCCGAACTCGCCACTACTCAGCCACATGCTGCGTATACTGTGGTTGTGCGCAGCATTATTTCGCGCTGGCGTTATTGCCTTCGGGCCGTAAATTGCTCTCCCGACCTATTTTAGATTGGATGATACGTGAAACGTGTTTTATATTGTGCGCAACCACTTCAGATTCTTCTCGTATTTCGCAATGAGCCTCGTCTGTAATTTGTTGTCATTAGCAGCAATAAGTGAACTAAATCGAAGATAGTCATGGGCAGAAAAGGAATGAGCGAGCCACACAGTACAAACGTTTGAACTCACACTGTATAGTACAAAGTGTATCGGAGGACCGGGCGATATCATCCTTCAAGAATACTCTCTCTATTGTTAATGAGTGATACGCCTTGGCTCTGTGTACGCGCTTCTGCATGGCACTTGGACAAACGCCACTTTCCCGACACTGTTTAAGAAAAGAAATATTCAATGAAATGCAACGACAAACATGGCGTTTCCGCAGGGCGTTATTCAGAGTATCTATCTGTTCTCTAGAGTATCTCCACTTAAAATATACAAATAATCTACGTGGAGATAAAAGTTTAATAATAGCTATGAAAAGTATGAATGCCGCAGACATCACCACGCAACATGACAATTAATATTTGTTCAAGGTTTGGTTTTGTGTGTTTCCAAAATCGATTTTCACGCTCCGATCATCAGTGGAAATACGGAACTAAAGAGATCAAGGGAAAAACAAAGGTTAAAAATCCAAAGAAGTGTGACACATGACGGGTAACTTGTGGTAAGTATTACAAAAAGTGAGAACTAAAATAAAGAGTAAGTGTGACAAACGGGCATGAACAGTGCAGAAACAACTCATGAACACGGGGTGCCAACTCACGAAAATAACCTAAGTGCTAAAACATGTTCTTTTTGCTTACACAAATCGGGCTTATGCGTACGAATACAAACAGCTTCAAGTTCAAGGACTTTCAACTGCTGGACATAACGGGCACGACACAGTACAGAGAAGTGGGAATCATCTCTTTAGTTCCGTATTTCCACTGATGATCGGAGCGTGAAAATCGATTTTGGAAACACACAAAACCAAACCTTGAACAAATTGTCATGTTGCGTGGTGATGTCTGCGGCATTCATACTTTTCATAGCTATTATTAAACTTTTATCTCCACGTAGATTATTTGTATATTTTTCTTTTTTCTTCTTCTTTTTTTTCCCGCACACACATCACACCACATACTCATGATCTCTTTAGTTCCGTATTTCCACCGATGATCGGAGCGTGAAAATCGATTTTGGAAACACACAAAACCAAACCTTGAACAAATTGTCATGTTGCGTGGTGATGTCTGCGGCATTCATACTTTTCATAGCTATTATTAAACTTTTATCTCCACGTAGATTATTTGTATATTTTTCTTTTTTCTTCTTCTTTTTTTTCCCGCACACACATCACACCACATACTCCGGCATGCACTGGCTGATGGTAACCACCCAGGAGAATGAAAGAAAAGTCAGGAAGAGACTGAGAAAGAGAAGAAAGACGTGTGTGACCATAATCGTCGGGAATCGAACCCGCAACCTATCGATTGGAAAATCGCTGCACATACCACTGTACCATATGGGGCACGCATAAACACACACCACCACACCACCATTGGACGCCCATCGCCAGAGGCGATGATAGCGATGCTACAGCAGAAGCCATAGCAACTTGTGCTGGGATTGCACCACACACACACACACACACACACACACACACACACACGCGCGCGCGTTATGTTCAGCAGTTGAAAGTCCTTGAGGCAGTTTGTATACATGTACGTATTCATAAGCCTGTTTTGTGTAAGCAGAAAGAGCACGTTGTTGCACTGAGGTTGTATTCGTACGTTGACACTTCGTTCAGTGCCTTCTCACCTTTGGTTACGTAATCTTGTTACCTTTTTGCGTTTCCCGTGGTTTTATTGCACTTGTATCATGATGTTATTTCTAACACCGTTCTATTACAGTATTTAACTTCAGTTTCTTTGGTTGTATCCTTTAGTTCAGTATTTTTCCCACTGATGATAGGAACGAGAAAATCGATTCTGGGTTTCAATAATATTATTATTGTTATAAAAATACGCATACATGTCGAACAAGTAACGTACGTGTAGTTGCGTGATGTCTGCGGCCTTCATCCTATTCATAGCTATATTAAAACACGTACATGTATTTGTAGAAAGGAAAAGGACATACCGTATTATCTCTAATATAAGCACAGTCTCCAATAATAGCACGTCTCCGATAATAGAACACCTTGGAGCGGCATTCAAAAAATAAAGTGCTCAGTCTCCATTATAAAATACGGCAGAAAAGTGCAGACGAAGGAGCAGATACTCTGCAGAACCAGCTGCGAAGTGCGGAGAGGGCTGCTGGCGCCTATTTACGGCTCCATTGGGTTCACAAAATACGGCAGAATACGAGCAGAATGGGGCAGAATGCCGGCAGAATACGAGCAGAATGTCGAGCAGAAAACGCTACTTTTCCGAGCATTATCCGCCAGGGCCTAATCGTGTTTGACTCGTATTGTTCGTGCCTGTATAAGGTCAACCTGGTGAAGAATCTGGTGGATAGAACGCGGCGAATCTGTTCCCCCTCTCGACTCAAGGATGAGCTAGGTTTTCTGAAATCTGTGTTTCTCAAAAATGGTTACCCGGAGGAACTGCTAAACAAGCTACTAAAATCAGCATCAAAACCAAAGGTCGTCATCATAGGTCCAAATCGTTGCCCAGTCTACCTTTCCTTACCTTGGAAAGGAGAGGCATCACAGACATTGTGCCGCACAATCAAAACGCTAGTTACACAAACATACTTTGCGGCGCACTTCATCCCTGTGTTCACTACGATACGTGCATTCACGGTGAGGAAGGATGTCCTACCATCCCACCTATTGAGCCACTTGGTCTACCAATTTGAGTGCCGGAATTGTGATAGCCGGTACGTTGGTAGGACCCTTCAACACCTGAGCGCACGTATCAAGCAGCATGTACCACTTCACATGCTGCCGGACGCAGCAAAAGCGAAGCGCCCGAAGCGGGGAAGACCACGCAAGAACCCGCTCCCTCTACCACCGACACAACCAGAGCAAGTCGAACACACGGTGCAGAGGAAGAGTGGTGGATCACTAAGCCAACCGAATGTGCCTTCTCCACCGTTGCCCTTGCCGCCACCGGAGCCACCACCAGTGCCGTTGGTGGCTGGGGTTGGGGAGGAGTCGGCAACAACGACAGTACCGCCAATCACAGAAATTGATCCCATTTCTTTGACACAGTATCCGGCTGTGCGGACACCGCAGCACCCTCCGGCGCTTGATCCGTGGGTCCAGAGACCACGGAGGTCGACCGCCAATTATTCAACCGAAATATATGCTAGGAATGGCCAAGGCCCACGCGGAGCATCGAAGGAGACCGGAAGCCGGGGGCAAAACGGAACACAATCTCGGGACGTAGATGAGGTAAGGACAGTGGCACGGGACAGACGTAGGAAGGAGAACATGGATGGTATCAGACGACTGACTGGTGGTGAATATGAGTTGGGTGATGATGCGGCGGATGACGAGGATACAGATGACGACGAGGCGGATGACGGCGAGGATACAGATGACGACGAGGCGGGTGATGACGAGGCGGCGGATGACGACGAAGCGGATGACGACGAGGCGGCTGGTGGTGATGGTGATAAAACGGACGAGGAGGAGTCAGGTGGCAGGGAAGGTGATGGAGCTGATGAGGGTGAAATTCGTAAGAAGTCAGCTGTGTACTTGCATTTGTTATCTCGTCCCGATTGTTTGGGTGTTTATGATGATTCCCACTTCTCTGTACTGTGTCGTGCCCGTTATGTCCAGCAGTTGAAGGTCCTTGAAGCTGTTTGTATTCGTACGCATAAGCCCGATTTGTGTAAGCAAAAAGAACATGTTTTAGCACTTAGGTTATTTTCGTGAGTTGGCACCCCGTGTTCATGAGTTGTTTCTGCACTGTTCATGCCCGTTTGTCACACTTACTCTTTATTTTAGTTCTCACTTTTTGTAATACTTACCACAAGTTACCCGTCATGTGTCACACTTCTTTGGATTTTTAACCTTTGTTTTTCCCTTGATCTCTTTAGTTCCGTATTTCCACTGATGATCGGAGCGTGAAAATCGATTTTGGAAACACACAAAACCAAACCTTCAACAAATTGTCATGTTGCGTGGTGATGTCTGCGGCATTCATACTTTTCATAGCTATTAAAAAAGAAAAAAATGTGAAAAGACCAAAAATAGGGATTCACTGGCCAGAAAAGTCACTTCAAATAGCTGTATGGTGTAGACCAGGCTGAATAGTGACGGTCAATTCTTCAGCCTTGCAAGCTGTTGCATGGTGCAATCCCAGCACAAGTTGCTATGGCTTCTGCCGTAGCATTGCTATCATCGCCTCCGGCGATGGGCGTCAAAAGGTCAAAGGTGTGTTTATGTGTGTGTATGTGTGCCATCTAGCTCGGTTGGTGGGTGCACTGACACCAGACAGTGCCAGTGGTTTGGGTCTGTTGCCAGCAGGCTCAGCAGCTTGAAGGTGTATTTGTACCAGGAAAATAACACTTAGTTGTGTCGGTTTCAGGGTCCATATACATGACGTGTACTGCATATTCGAAGTACATGTACATGCCTGTTGACAATGAGCTACTTCTTCTCGCAAGACTAACTCTTGCGAATCAATGACAATGGTGCTAATGAAGCCTATACATGTACATGTTATTACAAATATTATGTCACATCCACTCTGATTTAGTCACACATAGCCATTGGCGGACTATGCTCGGCCAATCGTCAAATTATGCTTTTGATTATGCCACAATTATGCCAACAAATCTGCTGAATTATGCTGAATTATCCTCGGTTCCACTATGTATTCACGTTGTACATAGAGGATTGAGAAACCACGCATACACACACGGCCATGCCCTAAGCATAATTTGTGTCTAAACCGAAAGATTATGCCGACCTTACACGTTGGAATCCGTGTATTATGCCAGAGCATAATTTTTTTGACGAAATCCCAAGATTATGCCAAATATTATGCCAGCATAATCCGCCAAGGGCTATGAAGAGGAGTCGTAACTGGGGTATTTAAAAAAAAAACATCTGCAGACTTTCTGACAAAGCTGTATTATGCCCCTAAGCATAATTTTTGTCTAAACCGAAAGATTATGCCGACCTTACACGTTGGAATCCGTACATTATGCCGGAGCATAATTTTTTGACGAAATCCCAAGATTATGCCAAATATTATGCCAGCATAATCCGCCAAGGGCTAGTCACACACACACACACACACACACACACACACACACACACACACACACACACACACACACACACACACACACACACACACACACACACACACACACACACACACACACACACACACACACACACACACACACACACACACACACACACACACACACACACACACACACACACACACACACACACACACACACACACACACACACACACACACACACACACACACACACACACACACACACACACACACACACACACACACACACACACACACACACACACACACACACACACACACACACACACACACACACACACACACACACACACACACACACACACACACACACACACACACACACACACACACACACACACACACACACACACACACACACACACACACACACACACACACACACACACACACACACACACACACACACACACACACACACACACACACACACACACACACACACACACACACACACACACACACACACACACACACACACACACACACACACACACACACACACACACACACACACACACACACACACACACACACACACACTCACACACACACACACACACACACACACACACACCTCAGACCTGCCCATCGCGGAAGCGATGATAGCGAACAGCTATGTTAGACATAGCAACTTGTGCTGGGATTACACCATTCAACAGCTTGCAAGGCTGATGAATTGACCGCCACTATTTTTAGCCTGGTATCCACCACACAGCTGATTGAAGTGACTTTTTCTGGCCAGTGAATCCCTATTTTTCATTTTTCCATTTTTTTCTTTTTTCTATTTTTCTTTCACACACACACACACACACACACACACACACACACACACACACACACACACACACACACACACACACACACACCTCAGACCTCAGACCTCAGACATGCCCATCGCGGAAGCGATGATAGCGAACAGCTATGTTAGACATAGCAACTTGTGCTGGGATTACACCATTCAACAGCTTGCAAGGCACACACACGCACACACACACACACACACACACACACACACACACACACACACACACACACACACACACACACACACACACCTGGTCCTGGTATACACTGCCATGTAGGTCACGTGTTTCTCGTTGAGCGAGACGGAGACGAGAGGAGACATGAGCGTTGGTGACGGGATAAGTCGTTTCGCCTTTTGAAACGCCTCTGGCAATTCTGACATTGCAATTGGAACTTGTCCCTTTCATCAGCAGTTGGGCGCCTGGTGGATCGGTTGCAGTTGTGGATAGCAAAGCCCCGGATCGACTTACAGCAGCGTTCACAAATGGGACAGTGAGCGGTACACACACACACACACACACACACTGTGAAAATCATCACCTTTACTTGGGCCGCCTAGGAATGTACATGTAGTTGAATCCCAGGACGGATACCTTGATGCCGTCCATCATTTTTCTTCACCTTGTCCTCACGGCGAATATTATTACATGTATTATTATTATTGTCCTCACTGACTTTAATGAGGTGTGGCAAGCCCATACTACTAGTACAATGCATTAAAGTGGGATGATTTCCAAGTGCAGCACCAAGGAGGCCTGTATTAATTAAAAGTGTAAGCATTTCCTATTTTGTCGACATGCATGAGCACGATCATGTACATGTACATATGCCGTGGTACATGGTATGCAGTCTGCAGCTACATTGTGTACATGCACATCACTGTCATGCAGCTCTGTACAGTGTACTACTACTACTAGCTGCAGTCGACATTGGAATGACGGCGGGGCTGGCACAATGTCCGTGAGATCGGCCATCAATGGCAGATGGGTACAGTTCAGTTGACGCTGTTGAGTGTTGTCTTTTCCTGACTCTTACCTTTCACCATGGCTGACACTGTGACAGGTGCCCAGGCGCATGACTGACCAGTCGACACTGTCCGTGCTCCAGATCGTGACCTTTCCAGATTGTGGCGCACGTCTAATGAACATCCAAGTGCCATTACTGGCACTAGCAACACGATTCGCACAGTGAAGACACACGTACAGCGTATTGTTCGGTATCCTAGAAACTAGGAGAAAATCAGGTGATCCTCCCCCAATGGTGGTACTAGTGGTGTGTCGGTGTCTGCCTGCACCTGTTTCGCCCAAACTTCTCAGTACACTTACAATCATTCTTTGCAATGGAATATACAGCGACGTAGTCAACACCGTGATCGCTCGTTTGTTTTGCACTGGGGAGCAAACGAGATCTCACGCGATTCCTGCGCATCTGCTGATGCCAGCATAGAAGATGTTGTGACTAGTGTTTATTATGACCTTATCAGATGCAGATGCTTCGATCGACACACCGGCCCATATCAGGAACTTAACCTTACTTACATCTCAGCGAGGTCATCGCAGATAAAAGCCTGGTTTACATCATTGCCTAGTACATGTACGATTAGCAACCGTTGACATTCGTCATCAGCATGTTTTGACCTAGTCCGTAATTGCCCGTTTTTGTTGTGTCGAAGTCACGTCTTCTCGACAATGCTACCTCCACGTGACGACGGCGGAAGGCTACAAAAGCGACGACTTCCCAGCGAAGAACTTCATTACCTGGCACAGCTCAGAGTAGCAACGAACTTGAAAACCTGCAGTTTTCCTAGCACCTTGTCGATCATGATTCGTGCGGTGATTTTCGCCTGCCTCCTGGCCTTCGCCAGCGCACAGGAACTGGACATTCCGAAACTGGCCGTGAAGCTCGGTGCTACGGACCTTGTTGAATTTGTCGTCAAGGCTAACCTAACATCTGCCCTGTCCGGTCCAGGCCCTTTCACCGTGTTTGGGCCAACAAACGAGGCGTTCTCACGTCTACCACCGCCGATCGTTGAACTGCTGACGCACAACGTAACGTTGCTGCGTGATGTGCTAATGTACCACGTTGTCTCCGGTCGCGTCTACTCATCACAGCTGTCCAACGACTTGCTGGCCCAGTCTCTGCTCCCGGAGGAGAAGATCAGAATCAATATCTACAAGAACACGAAGACGGTAAGGCGAGCGAGAAACCTGATACCTGATCATTAGTGGGATGACCGCATTGTGGAAACGGTCCCTCTTCACACTGTTTGGCAACACCCCCCCCCCCCCCTCACCTCCCCTCGTCTGACTTCCTTCATTCACCCTATGACACAGGCGCCAAGCTTGGATCATAGTCGTTGCCTGCAATCAGACTCGAAGTGTGAAATCGACTGTAAACGCCCCCCCCCCCCCCTTGTACACGCACTATGCGAAGAAGGTAGTGTGACTGCATAATGATAGGCAAAAGAAGTTAGTACGACATGAACTGCTCACATGCACCTTGGGGATGACTGTGATGAACTTCTTGAAGCATCAACTTTGCTTATAACGACACTCGGCAGGGCATCAGAAAAGTGTCCTTATTCGCGAAGTGTCCTTATACCCGAAGTCTCATTATACGTATTACAGTTGAATGGGACTTTGCTCTGGGCATGGAAATTCTGTCGTTATTTGCGAATTGTCGTTATATCCGCAGTCGTTATTAGCGAAGTTGACTGTATGTGTGTGTGCGTGTGGGATGTCTGCAAAAATGTACTGTAACATTACAGCATTGGGTACTACAAAGTCTACAATGTATTATGAGTAATATGTTGTACAGGTATTCATGATGCTAGCAAGAGTATAATAATAATAATAATAATAATAATAATAAGGGGTTATGTACTCTTGATACTAGTGTAGTACTAGATGCTTGTCTCTATCCGTGACCTGTTTGATATGCGGTTCCATTGTGTAGGTGGTTACCGCCGAGGGATCTCCGGTCGTCCTCACGGATCAGAACGCTACCAACGGCGTCATCCACGTCATCGACCGCGTCATGCTGCCTCCGCTTGGCGACATCCCCACCATCGTCACACGTGACCACCGATTCAGTACCCTGCTGAAGGCTGTATCCGTTGCTGGTCTGGTGCCCACACTGTCCGGTGCAGGACCATTCACCGTCTTTGCCCCCACCGACGAGGCATTCGCCAAGATCCCACCAAAGACCCTGGAAGGTCTTCTGGCTGACAAGGCCAAGCTCACTAAGGTAAGATACTTTTTTTCTCAGTAGTGGGCATGCATCCGTCAATCTTTAGCAAGACAACACTTGAATGGCATGCAGTGGAGTTCGAGACATGCATATGTACATGCAGGTGATCAGCATGATGAGCTGATAACAAAGCACAGCCGCACATGTACTCATACAACAATTACAGTAGGCAGTGGCTGTCATCCTAAGTTCATGAGAGGATAATAAGAATTCATGGGCGCAGGATCAGCTCAATATGGAATTAGTTCACTGACCATGCCTCTGCTGTGATCTGTAATCTTTGTATCTGCACCGCAATACAGGTCTTGACATACCACGTGATCTCTGCCGCTGTCTGGGCCGCCGGACTCTACGATGGAGAGGAGGCGAAGACAGTGGAGGGCAGTTCACTCAAGTTCCACATTGAGGAACACGAGGTGGCCATTAGCTTTGGTACGGAAGGACATTCGCGTGTCATTGAGCCCAACGTCGCCGCTACCAATGGTGTCATCCATGCCATTGACACTGTGCTTCTCCCACCTGATCTGTTCTAAGCCAGACTTGGTTTATTATTATGCCGACTCCACGTTATACGATCCGCACTACTAGTGTCTCTCAATCATATTTTTTAAGAAATTTCCTATTTACCCTTGCCAACATTGAACAACAACCAAATAATTCAACAGTCTGATACCCTGTTAGGCTACGAACTCTGCCGCACACTTCAGCAGGTGGTGATTATTGATTGGTTTGGTTCAGCTCTGGCTTGATTTCATTGCTATTTCTAGTACAGGAAATATAAAACAAAAATACAATGTAGTGATACTAGTACAGCAGACGGCTGTTAGCTTAGTAAGCCTCTTATACGGGCAATCACAGAACATGATTTCACTGGCCTGACGCAACAACTACAAAGCAAAACAAAACGAAAAATTTAAATAAAAAGAAAATGAAACTTTACAATCTGCACACAATGACAACTCCATTTTTAAGATAGTCTCTGTTGATCAGGCTGTTGACGGCTGTTAGCTGCACTTGGATCGCGGCAACTTAGTTTTCTGCACGTGAACCATGCACAATCAATTCCACGATGGCGTGACGCCAATAAGGACGATTGCTAAGTGTGATAGAACTGGTACTAGCCAGAAACAGCTAGATGGAAATTAACCGGGGAAGCAAGATGCAATGGATCATGAAAAACAAGCGGGGGAAATAACGTTACCAGGGGTGATCGAGATAGTTAAATGTGCGAGATTACGGTATGTTATTAAATTCATGAGTACAAAAGCAAAAGTGTGCAACTTGTAACTTGATCTGCAATGGACTCACACAACAAAGTTATATTGGTATGGATCACTTCGGTGAAAATAATTAAAATACATACTTTGAAGTATGTTGTGCGTGTAAGTTAGGCCTTCCACCCCTGCCATGCACAACACAGTATTTGTTCACCGGGTAATGGGTGCATGGGTTTACAAAAGTCAGTTGCTCTGCCTCGACTTCCATTTTATCTAGTTACAGTTGTAGGCAGTTGTTCATAACTCGTATCATGTGTCCTTCTGCATTAACATTTTTAGGGTAATTATTGGCGAGAATGCTATCTACAGAACAGTACTGCTGCACTGTTCTTACCAGTACAGTGTATTGGCGAGAATGTCGCGCATGTGTGGATCATAGGTGAAAGGCAGCAGTTCAGTGAAACTGACAGTGAGTGGTTCGAAATGGTGGTGGCACTGGTGTTCATGGCTGTAGCTGTAGGTGGTGACCACATTCATCATACCAGTATTCAGGTTGTGTGCATGTGCTGAACTACAGTACAGAGTCAGTGCTGCAGGGGTGAATCCAGGGGCCCGGTTGGAAACCATTATGCATGTACATGTACAGTCATATACATCATTGTATCAGGCTACAATCAGCTACCGTAAAACTGGGATGTGAACTGGCGCTGTGCACAGTGTGCAGCCCTAGACCTGCGCTGTGCACAGTGTGCAGCCCTAGACCTGCGCTGTGCACAGTGTGTAGCCCTAGACCTGCGCTGTGCACAGTGTGCAGCCCTAGACCTGCGCTGTGCACAGTGTGCAGCCCTAGACCTGCGCTGTGCACAGTGTGTAGCCCTAGACCTGCGCTGTGCACAGTGTGCAGCCCTAGACCTGCGCTGTGCACAGTGTGTAGCCCTAGACCTGCGAACACTGGGATGTGAACTGGTGCAGGATGGTGTAAACTTGACTCTTGAGATCAGGTTGCAGATGGAAAAAAAAGTCTGAGGAAAAAATTGACTGTCACCACCAGGACTTGAGCCAGTGACCCTCGCTTATGACCAGCGATGCTTTACCACTAATCTATGGCGTAATTAACTAGTGACTACTACTTCTTCTTCTTTTTGTAACCCATCACAGACCGATTCACCGCAGTGAAGGCATTGAGAGCCAGGCCAAGAGGATTGCCGTAAGGGACAAGATTTAGTGATACAACGGACCAAGATTTCCACGAACGATTATTTGTTGGAATACCAATTCAACGAATGAATGGCTGATCTACTACTGAATGATCTACTATTCTTCACACAATCTATCAGCAGGGGCAACGTCGGAAGGTAATTTAGTGTGGTACGGTCAGCCATCTGAAGTACAATTTACTCGTGGGGGGGGGGGGGGAGTGGCTGAGCAGAAAAATTTGGAAAATTAGAACCCAATTCAGTGCATTTTATTGATTCACAGGGTACTTGGGTCAAATAGTGGTACGGTCAATACCGTATACGCGTAGTGACCGTACCGTGTGCGACGCCCCTGATCAGTGATGCACTTCGAAGCATCAGTTTGTGCTGCACACGGCCAGCAGTGTCTTTACTCTCCGAAATACCATAGGTCTCCTCAGACGCAGCTCAGTTCATATCAAGTTGGATTAGCCCAATAGCAGGGCTACATTGTACCCATGACTTTCGCCTGATCTCAGAATATGCAATGACACCCATGCCCGGGATCTAGGACAACGCTAGCACGCACACACCATACAGGCCGGACTTGCATGTCAGTAAATCCAAAGCCTTTCGGATATTGCAACTACTTCGAAGTACAAAATCACCAAATGCCATGGTGGCCGCCATTGTGAATTCACGGCCTAGATCCGCAGCTTACTAACAGCCACTTGTACATCATGATATTCCATGGTTCCACTCGAATAGATCACTCGTGCGCGTGCAGGATCTAGGACTGTGGGATCAATAAAAAATTTAAAAAAAAATTTTATTATAACGCATTTCGTTTGAAAATTTAATTTGAATTTGAACTACTCAAGTAGTTACAATTGACTGAGAATAGTATTGGAAAGGCTACAAGTGAGGCCAGTACCGTCAGGTTCCACGTTGATAGTCTTCACCACGCCGTCCTCGATGACCATTGAGTACCTCTTCGATCTGATGCCCCCCAGGAATGGAGTTGCGTCGAAGTCCATTTCCATGGCTTTGGTCAGTTCGCCTGTGGTGTCGGCCAGCATTCGGACTTTGCCAGCAGCACCATGAGCTTCGCCCCACGCGGCCATGACGAAAGCATCGTTGACTGACACACAGGCGATGACTTCTACACCCTTGGCGTTGTACTTCTCGATATCAGTCACATACCCTGGCAGGTGAGTTTTGCTACATCCTGGGGTGAAAGCTCCGGGTACTGCAAAAAGGACTCCCTTTTTGCCTTTGAACAAATCAGCAATGTTAACTGTGCCCTTTGGAGAGCCCTCATGAAGGGAGACCGAGGGAAGCTTGTCACCGACTTGGATTGGCATTCTGGAAGCAGTTGAAACACTGAAACGGCGAGCCTGAATGAAGCCAAACCTTGCCAACATTGTATTCAATTATTTTGTCTGTGTGTGTCAAGATTTTGAAAACACTTTTAAGTTTTAGTTCTGTAGATCTGTTGTCGCTGCTGACATAGCTCGCTAGCCGGACCACTGGCACTGCTGTTCTTGTGCAACAATGCCAATGCAATGGAGTGTGCGCACTGGTACGAGCACTACCCCAGCGCACTAGCGCACTGTACTACTAGTACTACTACATGTGCTAGTATTGCACTGTCACCACTGGTCATCACTGACATCAGTGCAGTGCACCTAGTGACTGGTGACCTACCCTGCTGGCCTGGTAGATCTACACAGTAGATCTACGAGTCTCGTAGACCAGCATCCACTCTCTGGCAGCTACCAGTAATGTGTTGTTGTGCAGTCACAGACAGCTGTGTGTCTCACCCAGTGCACTAGTGGCACACTGGCAGTCACCAAACTACCTGTAAAAGCCATAACCTGATAACGAAGTGCTAACTCTATAAACGAGTTAATAGAAATCGTTATAGAAATCGTTATACAGAAATCGATACATATACTGTCCTATTGAGGGTTGAAAATGAGTGAGAATCGTTACCTTTCGTACACGTAAACTAGTCAATTTTGGGAAATCGTTATAATATGCGCCTCATTAGAATAATGGCTTACAGTAATGACAGACTTGGTCCGGCCAAAGGACCATTAATGCAAAGCCTCCCTCACTGGCCTCAGCGAGACTCAGGGCAAGGGACAAGGCCCTTGGCCAGCATGGTCCAGCTCACAGGAGCAAAACTCAGCCAAGGGTAATGACCTTCAAGGGCATCGGAACCGCACCGGCCGGGGCGGCCATGGCCGCCCCACTTTTTCGGCCGTTTTTTTACACTGCAACAAAGCGCGATGATCTCAGCGCAAACGTGGCAAATCCTTGTCCCCGATCGTGGTTTGTTGCAGAATCAAAAGTCCATGTACACTGAAATGGCACCAAATGCCTGGGAATGCTTGCAATTGGCTTCAATTTTTGAATTTTTTCCCGGGGCAGGGTAATGTTTGTCCCCGATCATAGCATCTTCTTGGTTTTTTCCAGAATCAAAAAGTCTTTCATTGTAGTTACCGTGCACTGAAATGGCACCAAATGCCCGGAAATGCTTGCAATTGGCTTCAATTTTTTGAATTTTTTCCCGGGGGAGGACCCCGGACCCCCTTCCATGGCCGCCCCACCTTCAAAGTCGGTGCGACGCGCCTGAGTCCTTCAAGTTGATGCATGGGGCATTGAGAGACCCCAGGGTGGCACTGGCCCACACACACACACACACACACTAGAACTTAGAAGTGACCACAACTCACAAGGCTTGGAGAGGGGGGGGGGGGGGGATTTACATGTATGGCTAACACAGAACCAATACCGTAAAAGTCCGTAAATAAGATTAGTACGTACATGTATTTACGTCCGAATTTAGTGGCCACACCGTGACCCGTACTAACTTTCGGGCGGGTTCTAACTTTCGGGCGGGTACTGACTTTCGGACCTGACTTGTGTGTAGTGGAGAAGTCATTTTCATGTCGATGTACATGCTACGTGCTGCATGTGCGCACCGTACCGGTACTTATTTCGGGCAGTATGTTTATCGGGCTTGACTTGACTTCAACAACAGACAGAGCCAAAAGATTGGAGGGGGTATTTCTTTCGGGCAGGTACTTATCAAGTTTACGGACTTTTACGGTAAAGAACCTGTAACAAAAACCTCTGCTTCGCATTGCCTATTACAATGTACTTGGTTTTCAGGCCAGAGCAGGTAGCCCTACACATATGGTTTCAGTCTGCACCAGTGTCACCTCCCGGTATGTGTAGGGCTCTCTGGGCCAGAGCCTGTCGAGAAGTGTGTGTGTGGGGGGGGGGGGGGGGGGGGGAGAGAGAGAAATACAGCAAAAGTCAAGTGATATCTTTGCATACAATGTAGAAATCATACTTCGATGTTTGATGTGCAACGATAGAGCTCGCATTGGAACTCTTGTAAATCTCAGTGAAATAGATGCAAGAGCTGGGGGAAGGTTCAGGGTGCCAATCCTGTATAAAAAAACCCGCATGAGATCCAGATTTCATAAATCCTGTGTCTCAACCTTTATTCTATGCCTATAGCGTACATGTACTTGATCTGTGAAGCCTAGCGCCTGTGCGACCCATACACTGGGCCATACATGTCGTCATTGGGACTAGCAAAGTAAGTACAGTCAACTTCGCTAATAACGATTGCGGATATAACGGCAATTCGCGAACAACGACAGAATTTCCATGCCCAGAGCAAAATCCCATCTAACTGTAATACATATAATGAGACTCCGGGTATAAGGACATTTCGCGAATAAGGACACTTTTCTGATGCCCCGTCGAGTGTCGTTATTAGGGCTCAAACGGTCACGGTTTTACCCCTAACGGTTAACTGCTGAGCTAACGGTCGGTTTAACGGTTATAACCTATAAGCCACGGCAATCCTGCGGACTCTTTTTTAACCGTATATTTGACTTCACTCATTCAAAAAATGTACCCTATTCAGTACAACGCACACATGTACATTCTCTTGCATGCTCATTCATACATACTCTCACACCAAGAGGCCAGATTATGACCGAGTTGACAGCCCAGAAATTGCGTACCCGTGCGACAGCCTGCGAAAGTGCATACTTTGCAACGACCTTAATTGGGCACCATTGCCCGCTTGGCCTTGCGAAGTAAAATAAAAATCAACAACAACCTGATACTTGAAAAATTGACTGAAAAGTTACTGCGTAACCGTTATCTTTATCGGTTAACCGTTATTTCTTCGTAGCCGGTCTGCAACCGGTTAATCGGACTAACCGTTTGAGCCCTAGTCATTATACGCAAAGTTGATGCTTCAAGAAGTTCATCACAGAGTGATCCCCAAGGTGCATGTGAGCAGTTCATGTCGTACTAACTTCTTTTGCCTATCATTATGCAGTCACACTACCTTCTTCCTACTTCGCATAGTGCATGTACATGTACATGAATGTTACTCACGGTTTTGTAGGTTTGTTTCCCCACGCACCACCTGCACACTGCAGCAGCAGCAGCAGCAGCAGCAGCAGCAGTGTGCTCAGAAGGCTTGGGCCCTCTGCTGAAAAGTTCTTTCATTGCTAATAATTCTGACAGTCAGTATGATTCTGGCAGTTCACTGCAACCCATACTAATTTCACTGCCGTGTCTTGTACTAATCTTCCACAGCTAACATGATCAGTGATTGACCTATGCCAAATGTGTGATACTGCCGAGTGAAACACTCAATCACAAAAAATGCATGTAAAACCGAGGCTCACCCTGCCCAAGTCCAGGCTCTGCCATCATGTAAGCAAGCAACATGCTTGGAGCATGAGCACCGAAGGTCATGGTTCAACAGAATCTAAATACTATTAATGCTGGCATCCTTTGCGTGAACACCCCTAACACACTTGAAATATGTAATAGTTATTGCTCGAGGTTCCCTTAGCACACTCCGGCGCACCTCCTTTACACATACACATACCTTTTATAGCACAGTTTGATCACTAGATCACTCATGAGTCATGAATATAGTGAAACATGCGATGGTTGGTCTTTTCCCTGCGAAATATAATTATACCTTTCCTCCACCATCACCAAATTTTCGGGCACAGACTACTAGTACATGTACTAGTATCCTAGCAAAAGGGTGAACAATCAACGGAGACAACCAAGAACTGAGCGTAGTAGAAGTTAGTTGCCTGTGAAGCGTGCTGTGCACTGTGAAAGAAGATGAGAGATGTGTGAGATAAGGTGTGGGTGTGCATGTAACGCTTAGCTGCAACATTCCCACATTAGTCAGTACCCAGATTGTCTACAGTACTGCATTCAATCTCGATACTACGACGATAGTTTGTTCACCCTGAGGACGAGCCATGACCGAAATGGTAGTGATGAATGAGGAGATTTTTTCTCAGCAGCAAAATGACCATGAACTATGTTCATGACAGATGAGACTTTAAAACATCATTCCCAGCAAGTCCTGTATTTCCTGAACAAAGCCTTAATTTTATGGTTAACGTCAGACTAACATTTCCGCATCCACAGGAGGACCACTGGCCTCCCGGATCAAGATGCAGATGCAGCTCATCGGGGAGCTTTGGGAGGTGAGTAGATCAGACCAATCACAAGGTGAGTTATAGACCGAATACTTGATCCTATTCACTGCATATCGGATATCAGTATAGGAGCTTACCTCCATGCCAGGCTACCCATTGGGTCTCAGCACGGTCGGAAGAAATTCTGGCGTTTCCAAGCACAGCTACTTGAACCTCGGGTTGCCTCTGTTTCTCAGTCATAGTCTTAGAGCACCCGTCTATGCACCCTCCAAATACTATAGTACCTGCCTTTCCTGAATATACTTCAAAATAAGTCACATTGTCAATGTGTCAATGTACATGTATATTGTGTTCATCTGATTGTAAGTAGTTAGTACTAGTTACACCCTAAATTGGCCTAATAAAGTCCCTATCTTTTTGGGGGATAGAGATCTTAGAATGAGAGGGGGGGGGGGGCGAACTTAGAAATGCGACTTACAATCGGAGAAATCAGTATGGCATGTCTGACGGGAACCGATGTACCAACATCACCATGCTCTCTTTGCTGCTCAGTGCTCACTATCATCATGCATGGTAAAATTCACCTTAGCTTAGCCCAAGTCCCCAAGACTGGACCATCATAGACTTCCAGGCACTGTAAATCAACACAGGCATTTTGGCTGGCGAGAAACGTTGGCTCATCTCCAATCGGAAGACATTATTTTCAATGGCATCAAGATTAGTTTGGACCTGATGGTCACTTGTGGACGGTGATTTACTTCAGCCAACAGGCATCCGATTGAAGCGGCAAAATCAGCAAAATTCAATCGGCCAGGAAATTTTGTTGATCAAGTTTACATTTTGTGGATGGTGTGTGTGTGGGGGGGGGGGGGATATGTGTGTATGTGTGTGTATGTATGTGTGAATAGGCGGGGGTTCCGTGAGTGGACTGCATGAATGGATTTAGTTTCACCGTCTGCCCTGTCTCTTTCTTTCCTCTAGTGTGGCACACATGTATACAGTCAATGACATGCGAAGTACATTGTAAATTATGGTACAGTGTATTGGTAATAAATGTTGCACAAATGTCGTGTTTTTCTTCTTTTGATGATGGTCATGACCATGAACCAGCCAGGGAGTAGTCAAATACCGGTATTTGACGACTCCCTGGTCAAAATATACAGGAATATTTGACTGGTTAGGTATAGCAATAATCAATGGGAGTCAATGATTAAAAGTAAAAAAGTAAAGTTCGCACATCCGCGTTACCACCAGCTTGTTTAATTGTGTTGAGAAACACAACCAGCTTAGAGAAGTGGTAATAATGGATGTACATTGCAGGTAAGATCCTTAGGATGTGTTGGAATGATCAGGCCCTATCTCTTCTACCGACATGCGTCATGTCATGGCTTCTTATTGACGTAAGATAATGTTGCGTAAACCCAGCATTCTTAGGTGACATGTCACGTGATTAAATGTATTGCCAAGTCTATGGCCAGTAGAACAGCCTTCTTCCGCAGGAAAAGTCAGCTTATCATTTGCCTAACTGATTTCACTTCTGGGAATTCTGAGTTTGGGAGGTAGACAGTTTGACCTTTCGGCCTTTGACCTCAACTCATATTCTTAAAAGAAATTAAATCGTTTGTCACGACAGGAGATCTTGCCCTTACACATGTTGCAGTCGCATCCTTCTTGGCCTATGGCCCCTGGCTTGGGCCCTTGGGCTGCACCATCAGGAAGATTCAGTCATCACGACCACCAAATAGCTTGCCTCTTTACTCGTTGCCAGGAACGACTTGTGTGACAGTTTGACTCTTGATTTGGGAAGTAACTAGTTCTATGTGATCCACGGTCTGTGTAATGCGCTGTGGTCAGGGGCGTCGGAAGGTAATCTACACGTACATGTACATTGGAAAGACCATGGAAAGATGGGGGAGGGGGGGGGGGGTCCCGGGTAGGCTCCGGCGGATTATGCCGGCATAATTATTGCCCGCAATATATTATTGGCATAATTTGGCATCCTTTCGGAAGCAGGAGCATAAGTACATGATTGTGTTACAGTTCTAGTATGCACATAATTATGTAGCCTAGTAGTATTGTAGGCTACACATTTCGCGTCAGTGTCAGCAAGTACATGTAGTACAATTTGTTCCCAAAATAACTTCGGGACAGTCTGTTCATGGTTTTCATTTGTTTTGGACTCGTTCTCTACACTTGCGATAATTTAGCGGCAATTCTAATGTTGTAGCGTTGTTCTCTTGTAATTTAGTGGAACCTGTATTGAGTAACTGAGTTTTATGTTTCGTTACATTGTCGACAGATCTCCTGTGTACCGGTTTTGTGGCACAATGATTATAGCCGTTAAATTTTGTCGTCTCCATTCTTGTGCAATCATGCATATGTACAATTATAGGTTGGTTTTCTTCATGTTATTGACTATTGTGACCTATTTCATAGATGTTGGTTGATTTCTCTCCCCTCTCCTCTCACCCAAGCCATTCTGCATAAGCGAAGCTGTGAACGCAGCATACTGCTGCTACACTTGAACGCGGGAGAATGCGTATGATAATAATAACACAATTGTGTACAATGCACCTGATCAGTGCTGGTCTGCTTGGTAACAGGGTAGGAAGTCCACTGATGAATAGAAGAAGTAATGGTTTCTCTTTTCTATGTTGATCCCTAGCATGCATGGACACCTTGGTATGGGGATACTCATGCATTTTGTTGCACTTATGGCCACTTGGAAGTACGAAAAACGCACAATTGTCCGAACTTTTAGGCTCCATAAGTAAAACACAGCGAATAAGTCTCCCTGCATGCCAAAGCATGATACGAGGATTTTGCGAGCATCCATGAAAGCATGATTTCGTGAGCATAATCCGCTGGAGCCTAGTCCCAGGGGCCCTCCCAACGGAAAATTTAGGAAAACTAGGCCGAAATAGCCCATATTTCATTGCTTCAGAAATCACAGACACAGGATAACATTTTGGCCGCACCTGTTCCGACGTCCCTGGGCCCTGGTGGTCGAGGTAGAGGTGCCATGTACACATGCAGACATGTACATGGATATGAATTACTTGTAAATTAATGTATTATTTTAAAAGTGGCACTTACCCTGCATGGAAATGTTGTATGGGCCTAGGGATGTGCAGTCAACTCCACTTATAACGAACTTATAGCGAACAAGCGTCCATGGCCCTGTTCGAGCCGATACAAATTGACCCTTTATAGGGAACAGTTTTCGTTATAACAAACTGTATCTTGTAGGGCTGCATGTACACATGTACAAGGTGCAATCACGCTCTCATGGGCCCCATGCCAGTCATGTCATGTTGCTTGTACATGTATGGTGTGAGTGCATTTCGGTTGTTAAGAACTTCGGCTATAAAGAACTATTATTCTGCACAATGGTGTTCGTTATATCAGGAGTCGACTGTGCATGGATTGGATGATCAATGGCCACCGTTCTGCGTGGCCAAACATGGAAATCCTCCTCCTCGAATGACGTTTTCACTCAGATCAGGTCATACAAGCACATGCCATGGCCCATGGGACGGTACTAGTACTTCTGCCACTTACTTGCTAGTGACGTAATGACTAAAACACATACACTGTACATTGCAGTAGGATACCGGTATGGTTCATTCAGGTGAGGTGCCCTCTGGTAGACTGCTGTTTTGATACAGGAACGGAATTCAATTTACTCGTCTACTGGCTACTGGCGCTCAGTAGTATCGCTACATGTATGTTCGGTTGTAATTGCATCTCACCTCCAATTGCCTAGAACCCACACCGAGACCACGTCCACGGTCCTATGCCTGTATGTGAGCAGGTATTGGCTACTAGCATGGCCAGTATGGGTCATTCAGAGCTACGGCCAGTAGAGCGGGTCCAAACAATGAACCATCTTCCAGTTCCTGACCTTAGTTGGCTTTGCGGACACGAATCAGCCGTCAAAACAGACGTTCACGATCCAAACAAGAGAGACATTTTTGACGTGACCTGCCCTGATATTCGCATGCTCTCACGCATCTGATCTGATCATTTTATCATCAAACTGGGATTTCACGATCTACTACTGTATAAAATTAATAATCTAGCTGCGCATTGAGTATGTTGAGTTGGCAACACTGTGACTATGAGTCATCATGGTCAGATTCATAGACGCGTCGACGGTAATCGTCCGCAAACCACACGTGCTGAGGATACTACTTTGGCGCGTATTGTGAAAATCTAATGGCGCGGATATCTGCATGTCCTCGACTCGACTGACTCAGACTGCCTGCCAGCCTGCAGACATCTTTTCCTTGTCTTTGGCAAGGCTGCTTTCATTGTCATTGTACTGGTCTGTGCGTCTAGCAGGAAAGAGAAGGCTGTGTAGTACATGTACGTGTGTGTACGTGTATCCCATGGAGGCGAACTGAGTGATCGGTCGTGCTGGTGTCTTTGGCCTATCTTTGGGTTTCCATCAGTGGATTTGCGGTGAGTGCCCAGCTTGATTCATGAACCTAAGAATGCGCAGCCCGAGTGAGCGTTTCTCCCGTGCATTCTTCCGAAATCTTCCAAAAAGGAAGTAGCGCGCTCATTCATCTTGTTCCATTGATAATGTCCTTCCTTGTCTTCTTCTACGTTCCAGGGTCATTCTCCGGTCCTCTCGAGTATCGGCGAGGAAAGGAAGGCAGTGATCGCTCGATCCGGAGAGCAGTGGCCTGCTGGGGAGGATTGGAATTGTCCTCCTGAGCGAAATCACGATGATTTCTCATGACTATAGTATCGATATGGCGGTAAGGACTCGTACTCATGTAGTGTTGTGCACTGACCACTGAGACGCGATGCAGGAAAAAAAAGATTGACTTGGCATTCTGAAGTCCCACACGGCTGGCATAGGGACTTGTTCCCTCTCATTCAAACATGGCCTCTCACGATTCAATGCACTGGTGGGACCTTCTATTGCAAGTATTGAGGAGCTAATGGCAGGCTCGAGTCTGATGGAAGATTCGAGCAGGAGACGGCAATGACTTAAGTTGAGTCGTGCATGTTAATGACATACCGTATTTCCGCAAATAAAAGGCCGTCCTCGTATACAAGGCCGGGGCACGGGGCGATTGAAAAAATAAAAGACCGTCTCCGATTAGAAGACCGGGCCTACTAAATGAGTCTCAAACTTGTGTTAAAAATAGAAGACCGTGCTCAAACTGTGGGTAAAAGTAGAAGACCGTGCTCAAACTGTGTAGAAGAAAATGGAAGAATGGGGGTAAAACTGTGTGGCGAAAAATAGAAGACTGGGGTCAAACTGGGTCGAAAGAATAAAAGACCGTCCTCGAATACAAGACCGTCCTCGATTATAAGGCCGGGTTAGGACGAGGTTGAAAAAATAGTAGACCGGCCTACTATTTGTGGAAATACGGTAACAGAGTATTGTTGGTGATGGTGATGTGCAACATTGGATGGCAGCCAGAGCTGCAATGACTGATCACTAGTGACCAAACATATTCCATTAGTGTTATCATCATCATGAGGACAGGTGCGAAAGAGGACAGACTTTCAAGTTCACTCAATTTACACTCACACAACTACTTTTGCCTAGCTCAGTTTTAAGTCCAGTAAAACCTCAATGTGACCACTCTGATAAAGCGACCACCTGTTACAGCGACCACCTGTTACAGCGACCACCTGTTACAGAGAAGCAGTACAGCCAGCACTGAAGGGTATCATTTTTTCACTCATGTGACCCAGGATAAGAAGACCACCTCAGTCCTGTATAAGAGAACCATATTTTGGGGTTCCCCCGGCACCATGAGCGGTCGGACTAGGCAGGCTTCACAGCACTAGCAAGTACATGTCCATATTGTATACATGTATACATGTACTAATACTAATACTAACATAACACATGGTTGTGAGCAAGAACGGGAGACTAGCAGAGATACTAGACTTTCGTTGGGTAACACAGACAGACAGACACAGACACTGAGTAACACACACTAGACACTGCGGTCAAGCATTGATACATAGATGTACATGTCCTCCTGGGATGTTTACCTCTCTGTATTGCCTGTAGGGGTCTGGACGGTAAAGATAGTCCCTTACCTCCCCTCCCCTCCCTGCATGGCTGAGGACTACGATACAGGATACACACACACACACACACACACACACACACACACACACACACACACACACACACACACACACACACACACACACACCACGCACACAGCAAGTCATGTGCCATTGGGTGCGAGTCCATCAACGTCACTGAGTATTTACAAGCCAGACTGATTGAGTGTTTCTACAGCTGTTCAAAGAGCAAAGCCAGGGAGTGAGCAGCCACTCAGACCGTGACCTTTAGCAGGATGTACAGGTGGAATCATGATACCTTTAGCAGGATGTACAGGTGGAATCATGATACCTTTAGCAGGATGTACAGGTGGAATCATGATACCTTTAGCAGGATGTACAGGTGGAATCATGATACCTTTAGCAGGATGTACAGGTGGAATCATGATACCTTTAGCAGGATGTACAGGTGGAATCATGATACCTTTAGCAGGATGTACAGGTGGAATCATGATACCTTTAGCAGGATGTACAGGTGGAATCATGATACCTTTAGCAGGATGTACAGGTGGAATCATGATACCTTTAGCAGGATGTACAGGTGGAATCATGATACCTTTAGCAGGATGTACAGGTGGAATCATGATACCTTTAGCAGGATGTACAGGTGGAATCATGATACCTTTAGCAGGATGTACAGGTGGAATCATGATACCTTTAGCAGGATGTACAGGTGGAATCATGATACCTTTAGCAGGATGTACAGGTGGAATCATGATACCTTTAGCAGGATGTACAGGTGGAATCATGATACCTTTAGCAGGATGTACAGGTGGAATCATGATACCTTTAGCAGGATGTACAGGTGGAATCATGATACCTTTAGCAGGATGTACAGGTGGAATCATGATACCTTTAGCAGGATGTACAGGTGGAATCATGATACCTTTAGCAGGATGTACAGGTGGAATCATGATACCTTTAGCAGGATGTACAGGTGGAATCATGATACCTTTAGCAGGATGTACAGGTGGAATCATGATACCTTTAGCAGGATGTACAGGTGGAATCATGATACCTTTAGCAGGATGTACAGGTGGAATCATGATACCTTTAGCAGGATGTACAGGTGGAATCATGATACCTTTAGCAGGATGTACAGGTGGAATCATGATACCTTTAGCAGGATGTACAGGTGGAATCATGATACCTTTAGCAGGATGTACAGGTGGAATCATGATACCTTTAGCAGGATGTACAGGTGGAATCATGATACCTTTAGCAGGATGTACAGGTGGAATCATGATACCTTTAGCAGGATGTACAGGTGGAATCATGATACCTTTAGCAGGATGTACAGGTGGAATCATGATACCTTTAGCAGGATGTACAGGTGGAATCATGATACCTTTAGCAGGATGTACAGGTGGAATCATGATACCTTTAGCAGGATGTACAGGTGGAATCATGATACCTTTAGCAGGATGTACAGGTGGAATCATGATACCTTTAGCAGGATGTACAGGTGGAATCATGATACCTTTAGCAGGATGTACAGGTGGAATCATGATACCTTTAGCAGGATGTACAGGTGGAATCATGATACCTTTAGCAGGATGTACAGGTGGAATCATGATACCTTTAGCAGGATGTACAGGTGGAATCATGATACCTTTAGCAGGATGTACAGGTGGAATCATGATACCTTTAGCAGGATGTACAGGTGGAATCATGATACCTTTAGCAGGATGTACAGGTGGAATCATGATACCTTTAGCAGGATGTACAGGTGGAATCATGATACCTTTAGCAGGATGTACAGGTGGAATCATGATACCTTTAGCAGGATGTACAGGTGGAATCATGATACCTTTAGCAGGATGTACAGGTGGAATCATGATACCTTTAGCAGGATGTACAGGTGGAATCATGATACCTTTAGCAGGATGTACAGGTGGAATCATGATACCTTTAGCAGGATGTACAGGTGGAATCATGATACCTTTAGCAGGATGTACAGGTGGAATCATGATACCTTTAGCAGGATGTACAGGTGGAATCATGATACCTTTAGCAGGATGTACAGGTGGAATCATGATACCTTTAGCAGGATGTACAGGTGGAATCATGATACCTTTAGCAGGATGTACAGGTGGAATCATGATACCTTTAGCAGGATGTACAGGTGGAATCATGATACCTTTAGCAGGATGTACAGGTGGAATCATGATACCTTTAGCAGGATGTACAGGTGGAATCATGATACCTTTAGCAGGATGTACAGGTGGAATCATGATACCTTTAGCAGGATGTACAGGTGGAATCATGATACCTTTAGCAGGATGTACAGGTGGAATCATGATACCTTTAGCAGGATGTACAGGTGGAATCATGATACCTTTAGCAGGATGTACAGGTGGAATCATGATACCTTTAGCAGGATGTACAGGTGGAATCATGATACCTTTAGCAGGATGTACAGGTGGAATCATGATACCTTTAGCAGGATGTACAGGTGGAATCATGATACCTTTAGCAGGATGTACAGGTGGAATCATGATACCTTTAGCAGGATGTACAGGTGGAATCATGATACCTTTAGCAGGATGTACAGGTGGAATCATGATACCTTTAGCAGGATGTACAGGTGGAATCATGATACCTTTAGCAGGATGTACAGGTGGAATCATGATACCTTTAGCAGGATGTACAGGTGGAATCATGATACCTTTAGCAGGATGTACAGGTGGAATCATGATACCTTTAGCAGGATGTACAGGTGGAATCATGATACCTTTAGCAGGATGTACAGGTGGAATCATGATACCTTTAGCAGGATGTACAGGTGGAATCATGATACCTTTAGCAGGATGTACAGGTGGAATCATGATACCTTTAGCAGGATGTACAGGTGGAATCATGATACCTTTAGCAGGATGTACAGGTGGAATCATGATACCTTTAGCAGGATGTACAGGTGGAATCATGATACCTTTAGCAGGATGTACAGGTGGAATCATGATACCTTTAGCAGGATGTACAGGTGGAATCATGATACCTTTAGCAGGATGTACAGGTGGAATCATGATACCTTTAGCAGGATGTACAGGTGGAATCATGATACCTTTAGCAGGATGTACAGGTGGAATCATGATACCTTTAGCAGGATGTACAGGTGGAATCATGATACCTTTAGCAGGATGTACAGGTGGAATCATGATACCTTTAGCAGGATGTACAGGTGGAATCATGATACCTTTAGCAGGATGTACAGGTGGAATCATGATACCTTTAGCAGGATGTACAGGTGGAATCATGATACCTTTAGCAGGATGTACAGGTGGAATCATGATACCTTTAGCAGGATGTACAGGTGGAATCATGATACCTTTAGCAGGATGTACAGGTGGAATCATGATACCTTTAGCAGGATGTACAGGTGGAATCATGATACCTTTAGCAGGATGTACAGGTGGAATCATGATACCTTTAGCAGGATGTACAGGTGGAATCATGATACCTTTAGCAGGATGTACAGGTGGAATCATGATACCTTTAGCAGGATGTACAGGTGGAATCATGATACCTTTAGCAGGATGTACAGGTGGAATCATGATACCTTTAGCAGGATGTACAGGTGGAATCATGATACCTTTAGCAGGATGTACAGGTGGAATCATGATACCTTTAGCAGGATGTACAGGTGGAATCATGATACCTTTAGCAGGATGTACAGGTGGAATCATGATACCTTTAGCAGGATGTACAGGTGGAATCATGATACCTTTAGCAGGATGTACAGGTGGAATCATGATACCTTTAGCAGGATGTACAGGTGGAATCATGATACCTTTAGCAGGATGTACAGGTGGAATCATGATACCTTTAGCAGGATGTACAGGTGGAATCATGATACCTTTAGCAGGATGTACAGGTGGAATCATGATACCTTTAGCAGGATGTACAGGTGGAATCATGATACCTTTAGCAGGATGTACAGGTGGAATCATGATACCTTTAGCAGGATGTACAGGTGGAATCATGATACCTTTAGCAGGATGTACAGGTGGAATCATGATACCTTTAGCAGGATGTACAGGTGGAATCATGATACCTTTAGCAGGATGTACAGGTGGAATCATGATACCTTTAGCAGGATGTACAGGTGGAATCATGATACCTTTAGCAGGATGTACAGGTGGAATCATGATACCTTTAGCAGGATGTACAGGTGGAATCATGATACCTTTAGCAGGATGTACAGGTGGAATCATGATACCTTTAGCAGGATGTACAGGTGGAATCATGATACCTTTAGCAGGATGTACAGGTGGAATCATGATACCTTTAGCAGGATGTACAGGTGGAATCATGATACCTTTAGCAGGATGTACAGGTGGAATCATGATACCTTTAGCAGGATGTACAGGTGGAATCATGATACCTTTAGCAGGATGTACAGGTGGAATCATGATACCTTTAGCAGGATGTACAGGTGGAATCATGATACCTTTAGCAGGATGTACAGGTGGAATCATGATACCTTTAGCAGGATGTACAGGTGGAATCATGATACCTTTAGCAGGATGTACAGGTGGAATCATGATACCTTTAGCAGGATGTACAGGTGGAATCATGATACCTTTAGCAGGATGTACAGGTGGAATCATGATACCTTTAGCAGGATGTACAGGTGGAATCATGATACCTTTAGCAGGATGTACAGGTGGAATCATGATACCTTTAGCAGGATGTACAGGTGGAATCATGATACCTTTAGCAGGATGTACAGGTGGAATCATGATACCTTTAGCAGGATGTACAGGTGGAATCATGATACCTTTAGCAGGATGTACAGGTGGAATCATGATACTGGCTGCAGGATGTACAGGTGGAATCATGATACCTTTAGCAGGATGTACAGGTGGAATCATGATACCTTTAGCAGGATGTACAGGTGGAATCATGATACCTTTAGCAGGATGTACAGGTGGAATCATGATACCTTTAGCAGGATGTACAGGTGGAATCATGATACCTTTAGCAGGATGTACAGGTGGAATCATGATACCTTTAGCAGGATGTACAGGTGGAATCATGATACCTTTAGCAGGATGTACAGGTGGAATCATGATACCTTTAGCAGGATGTACAGGTGGAATCATGATACCTTTAGCAGGATGTACAGGTGGAATCATGATACCTTTAGCAGGATGTACAGGTGGAATCATGATACCTTTAGCAGGATGTACAGGTGGAATCATGATACCTTTAGCAGGATGTACAGGTGGAATCATGATACCTTTAGCAGGATGTACAGGTGGAATCATGATACCTTTAGCAGGATGTACAGGTGGAATCATGATACCTTTAGCAGGATGTACAGGTGGAATCATGATACCTTTAGCAGGATGTACAGGTGGAATCATGATACCTTTAGCAGGATGTACAGGTGGAATCATGATACCTTTAGCAGGATGTACAGGTGGAATCATGATACCTTTAGCAGGATGTACAGGTGGAATCATGATACCTTTAGCAGGATGTACAGGTGGAATCATGATACCTTTAGCAGGATGTACAGGTGGAATCATGATACCTTTAGCAGGATGTACAGGTGGAATCATGATACCTTTAGCAGGATGTACAGGTGGAATCATGATACCTTTAGCAGGATGTACAGGTGGAATCATGATACCTTTAGCAGGATGTACAGGTGGAATCATGATACCTTTAGCAGGATGTACAGGTGGAATCATGATACCTTTAGCAGGATGTACAGGTGGAATCATGATACCTTTAGCAGGATGTACAGGTGGAATCATGATACCTTTAGCAGGATGTACAGGTGGAATCATGATACCTTTAGCAGGATGTACAGGTGGAATCATGATACCTTTAGCAGGATGTACAGGTGGAATCATGATACCTTTAGCAGGATGTACAGGTGGAATCATGATACCTTTAGCAGGATGTACAGGTGGAATCATGATACCTTTAGCAGGATGTACAGGTGGAATCATGATACCTTTAGCAGGATGTACAGGTGGAATCATGATACCTTTAGCAGGATGTACAGGTGGAATCATGATACCTTTAGCAGGATGTACAGGTGGAATCATGATACCTTTAGCAGGATGTACAGGTGGAATCATGATACCTTTAGCAGGATGTACAGGTGGAATCATGATACCTTTAGCAGGATGTACAGGTGGAATCATGATACCTTTAGCAGGATGTACAGGTGGAATCATGATACCTTTAGCAGGATGTACAGGTGGAATCATGATACCTTTAGCAGGATGTACAGGTGGAATCATGATACCTTTAGCAGGATGTACAGGTGGAATCATGATACCTTTAGCAGGATGTACAGGTGGAATCATGATACCTTTAGCAGGATGTACAGGTGGAATCATGATACCTTTAGCAGGATGTACAGGTGGAATCATGATACCTTTAGCAGGATGTACAGGTGGAATCATGATACCTTTAGCAGGATGTACAGGTGGAATCATGATACCTTTAGCAGGATGTACAGGTGGAATCATGATACCTTTAGCAGGATGTACAGGTGGAATCATGATACCTTTAGCAGGATGTACAGGTGGAATCATGATACCTTTAGCAGGATGTACAGGTGGAATCATGATACCTTTAGCAGGATGTACAGGTGGAATCATGATACCTTTAGCAGGATGTACAGGTGGAATCATGATACCTTTAGCAGGATGTACAGGTGGAATCATGATACCTTTAGCAGGATGTACAGGTGGAATCATGATACCTTTAGCAGGATGTACAGGTGGAATCATGATACCTTTAGCAGGATGTACAGGTGGAATCATGATACCTTTAGCAGGATGTACAGGTGGAATCATGATACCTTTAGCAGGATGTACAGGTGGAATCATGATACCTTTAGCAGGATGTACAGGTGGAATCATGATACCTTTAGCAGGATGTACAGGTGGAATCATGATACCTTTAGCAGGATGTACAGGTGGAATCATGATACCTTTAGCAGGATGTACAGGTGGAATCATGATACCTTTAGCAGGATGTACAGGTGGAATCATGATACCTTTAGCAGGATGTACAGGTGGAATCATGATACCTTTAGCAGGATGTACAGGTGGAATCATGATACCTTTAGCAGGATGTACAGGTGGAATCATGATACCTTTAGCAGGATGTACAGGTGGAATCATGATACCTTTAGCAGGATGTACAGGTGGAATCATGATACCTTTAGCAGGATGTACAGGTGGAATCATGATACCTTTAGCAGGATGTACAGGTGGAATCATGATACCTTTAGCAGGATGTACAGGTGGAATCATGATACCTTTAGCAGGATGTACAGGTGGAATCATGATACCTTTAGCAGGATGTACAGGTGGAATCATGATACCTTTAGCAGGATGTACAGGTGGAATCATGATACCTTTAGCAGGATGTACAGGTGGAATCATGATACCTTTAGCAGGATGTACAGGTGGAATCATGATACCTTTAGCAGGATGTACAGGTGGAATCATGATACCTTTAGCAGGATGTACAGGTGGAATCATGATACCTTTAGCAGGATGTACAGGTGGAATCATGATACCTTTAGCAGGATGTACAGGTGGAATCATGATACCTTTAGCAGGATGTACAGGTGGAATCATGATACCTTTAGCAGGATGTACAGGTGGAATCATGATACCTTTAGCAGGATGTACAGGTGGAATCATGATACCTTTAGCAGGATGTACAGGTGGAATCATGATACCTTTAGCAGGATGTACAGGTGGAATCATGATACCTTTAGCAGGATGTACAGGTGGAATCATGATACCTTTAGCAGGATGTACAGGTGGAATCATGATACCTTTAGCAGGATGTACAGGTGGAATCATGATACCTTTAGCAGGATGTACAGGTGGAATCATGATACCTTTAGCAGGATGTACAGGTGGAATCATGATACCTTTAGCAGGATGTACAGGTGGAATCATGATACCTTTAGCAGGATGTACAGGTGGAATCATGATACCTTTAGCAGGATGTACAGGTGGAATCATGATACCTTTAGCAGGATGTACAGGTGGAATCATGATACCTTTAGCAGGATGTACAGGTGGAATCATGATACCTTTAGCAGGATGTACAGGTGGAATCATGATACCTTTAGCAGGATGTACAGGTGGAATCATGATACCTTTAGCAGGATGTACAGGTGGAATCATGATACCTTTAGCAGGATGTACAGGTGGAATCATGATACCTTTAGCAGGATGTACAGGTGGAATCATGATACCTTTAGCAGGATGTACAGGTGGAATCATGATACCTTTAGCAGGATGTACAGGTGGAATCATGATACCTTTAGCAGGATGTACAGGTGGAATCATGATACCTTTAGCAGGATGTACAGGTGGAATCATGATACCTTTAGCAGGATGTACAGGTGGAATCATGATACCTTTAGCAGGATGTACAGGTGGAATCATGATACCTTTAGCAGGATGTACAGGTGGAATCATGATACCTTTAGCAGGATGTACAGGTGGAATCATGATACCTTTAGCAGGATGTACAGGTGGAATCATGATACCTTTAGCAGGATGTACAGGTGGAATCATGATACCTTTAGCAGGATGTACAGGTGGAATCATGATACCTTTAGCAGGATGTACAGGTGGAATCATGATACCTTTAGCAGGATGTACAGGTGGAATCATGATACCTTTAGCAGGATGTACAGGTGGAATCATGATACCTTTAGCAGGATGTACAGGTGGAATCATGATACCTTTAGCAGGATGTACAGGTGGAATCATGATACCTTTAGCAGGATGTACAGGTGGAATCATGATACCTTTAGCAGGATGTACAGGTGGAATCATGATACCTTTAGCAGGATGTACAGGTGGAATCATGATACCTTTAGCAGGATGTACAGGTGGAATCATGATACCTTTAGCAGGATGTACAGGTGGAATCATGATACCTTTAGCAGGATGTACAGGTGGAATCATGATACCTTTAGCAGGATGTACAGGTGGAATCATGATACCTTTAGCAGGATGTACAGGTGGAATCATGATACCTTTAGCAGGATGTACAGGTGGAATCATGATACCTTTAGCAGGATGTACAGGTGGAATCATGATACCTTTAGCAGGATGTACAGGTGGAATCATGATACCTTTAGCAGGATGTACAGGTGGAATCATGATACCTTTAGCAGGATGTACAGGTGGAATCATGATACCTTTAGCAGGATGTACAGGTGGAATCATGATACCTTTAGCAGGATGTACAGGTGGAATCATGATACCTTTAGCAGGATGTACAGGTGGAATCATGATACCTTTAGCAGGATGTACAGGTGGAATCATGATACCTTTAGCAGGATGTACAGGTGGAATCATGATACCTTTAGCAGGATGTACAGGTGGAATCATGATACCTTTAGCAGGATGTACAGGTGGAATCATGATACCTTTAGCAGGATGTACAGGTGGAATCATGATACCTTTAGCAGGATGTACAGGTGGAATCATGATACCTTTAGCAGGATGTACAGGTGGAATCATGATACCTTTAGCAGGATGTACAGGTGGAATCATGATACCTTTAGCAGGATGTACAGGTGGAATCATGATACCTTTAGCAGGATGTACAGGTGGAATCATGATACCTTTAGCAGGATGTACAGGTGGAATCATGATACCTTTAGCAGGATGTACAGGTGGAATCATGATACCTTTAGCAGGATGTACAGGTGGAATCATGATACCTTTAGCAGGATGTACAGGTGGAATCATGATACCTTTAGCAGGATGTACAGGTGGAATCATGATACCTTTAGCAGGATGTACAGGTGGAATCATGATACCTTTAGCAGGATGTACAGGTGGAATCATGATACCTTTAGCAGGATGTACAGGTGGAATCATGATACCTTTAGCAGGATGT
>NC_088643.1:29717118-29743918 GCF_964019385.1 Sycon ciliatum
ACTGACTGTCAGAATTATTAGCAATGAAAGAACTTTTCAGCAGAGGGCCCAAGCCTTCTGAGCACACTGCTGCTGCTGCTGCTGCTGCTGCTGCAGTGTGTAGGTGGTGCGTGGGGAAACAAACCTACAAAACCGTGAGTAACATTCATGTACATGTACATGCACTATGCGAAGTAGGAAGAAGGTAGTGTGACTGCATAATGATAGGCAAAAGAAGTTAGTACGACATGAACTGCTCACATGCACCTTGGGGATCACTCTGTGATGAACTTCTTGAAGCATCAACTTTGCGTATAATGACTAGGGCTCAAACGGTTAGTCCGATTAACCGGTTGCAGACCGGCTACGAAGAAATAACGGTTAACCGATAAAGATAACGGCTACGCAGTAACTTTTCAGTCAATTTTTTCAAGTATCAGGTTGTTGTTGATTTTTATTTTACTTCGCAAGGCCAAGCGGGCAATGGTGCCCAATTAAGGTCGTTGCAAAGTATGCACTTTCGCAGGTTGTCGCACGGGTACGCAATTTCTGGGCTGTCAACTCGGTCATAATCTGGCCTCTTGGTGTGAGAGTATGTGTGAATGAGCATGCAAGAGAATGTACATGTACATGTGTACGTTGTACTGAATAGGGTACATTTTTTGAATGAGTATAGTCAAATATACGGTTAAAAAAGAGTCCGTAGGATTGCCGTGGCTTATAGGTCATAACTGTTAAACCGACCGTTAGCTTAGCAGTTAACCGTTAGGGGTAAAACCGTGACCGTTTGAGCCCTAATAACGACACTCGACGGGGCATCAGAAAAGTGTCCTTATTCGCGAAGTGTCCTTATACCCGGAGTCTCATTATATGTTTTACAGTTAGATGGGATTTTGCTCTGGGCATGGAAATTCTGTCGTTGTTCGCGAATTGCCGGTATATCCGCAATCGTTATTAGCCAAGTTGACTGTACTTACTTTGCTAGTCCCAATGACGACATGTATGGCCCAGTGTATGGGTCGCACAGGCGCTAGGCTTCACAGATCAAGTACATGTACGCTATAGGCATAGAATAAAGGTTGAGACACAGGATTTATGAAATCTGGATCTCATGCGGGTTTTTTTTATACAGGATTGGCACCCTGAACCTTCCCCCAGCTCTTGCATCTATTTCACTGAGATTTACAAGAGTTCCAATGCGAGCTCTATCGTTGCACATCAAACATCGAAGTATGATTTCTACATTGTATGCAAAGATATCACTTGACTTTTGCTGTATTTCTCTCTCCCCCCCCCCCCCCACACACACACACACACTTCTCGACAGGCTCTGGCCCAGAGAGCCCTACACATACCGGGAGGTGACACAGGTGCAGGCTGAAACCGTATGTGTAGGGCTACTTGCTCTGGCCTGAAAACCAAGTAATAGGCAATGCGAAGCAGAGGTTTTTGTTACAGGTTCTTTACCGTAAAAGTCCGTAAATAAGTACCTGCCCGAAAGAAATACCCCCTCCAATCTTTTGGCTCTGTCTGTTGAAGTCAAGTCAAGCCCGATAAACATACTGCCCGAAATAAGTACCGGTACGGTGCGCACATGCAGCACGTAGCATGTACATCGACATGAAAATGACTTCTCCACTACACACAAGTCAGGTCCGAAAGTCAGTACCCGCCCGAAAGTTAGAACCCGCCCGAAAGTTAGTACGGGTCACGATGTGGCCACTAAATTCGGACGTAAATACATGTACGTACTAATCTTATTTACGGACTTTTACGGTATTGGTTCTGTGTTAGCCATACATGTAAATCCCCCCCCCCCCTCCAAGCCTTGGGAGTTGTGGTCACTTCTAAGTTCTAGTGTGTGTGTGTGTGTGGGCCAGTGCCACCCTGGGGTCTCTCAATGCCCCATGCATCAAGGTCAGGCGCGTCGCACCGACTTTGGAGGTGGGGCGGCCATGGAAGGGGGTCCGGGGTCCTCCCCCCGGGAAAAAATTTCAAAAAATTGAAGCCAATTGCAAGCATTTCCCAAATGCCATTTCAGTGTACAGTAACTGCAATGAAAGACTTTTTGATTCTGCAAAAAAACAAGAAGATGCTACGATCGGGGACAAACATTACGGGGAAAAATTCAAAAATTGAAGCCAATTGCAAGCATTCCCAGGCATTTGGTGCCATTTCAGTGTACATGGACTTTTGATTCTGCAACAAACCACGATCGGGGACAAGGATTTGCCATGTTTGCGCTGAGATCATCGCGCTTTGTTGCAGTGTAAAAAAATATATAAATAAAAAACGCCGAAAAAGTGGGGCGGCCATGGCCGCCCCGACCGGTGCGGTTCCGACGCCCTTGCAGGTCATTACCCTTGGCTGAGTTTTGCTCCTGTGAGCTGGACCATGCCGGCCAAGGGCCTTGTCCCTTGCCCTGAGTCTGACTGAGGCCAGTGAGGGAGGCTTTGCATTAATGGTCCTTTGGCCGGACCAAGTCTGTCATTACTGTAAAAGCCATTATTCTAATGAGGCGCATATTATAACGATTTCCCAAAATTGACTAGTTTACGTGTACCAAAGGTAACGATTCTCACTCATTTTCAACCCTCAATAGGACAGTATATGTATCGATTTCTGTATAACGATTTCTATTTTAATAAAACTCGTTTATAGAGTTAGCACTTTGTTATCAGGTTATGGCTTTTACAGGTAGTTTGGTGACTGCCAGTGTGCCACTGGGTGAGACACACAGCTGTCTGTGACTGCACAACATTTACTGTGGTAGCTGCCAGAGAGTGGATGACAGATCTGCTGAGTGCTGGTCTACGAGACTCGTACTGTGTAGATCTACCAGGGTAGGTGCACTGCACTGATGAGTGATGTCAGTGATGACCAGTGATGACAGTGCTCTAGTGTGTAGTGCTCGTACCAGTGCGCACACTCCATTGTTGCACAAGAACAGCAGTGCCAGTGGTCCGGCTAGCTAGCTATGTCAGCAGCGACAACAGATCTACAGAACTAAAAGTGTTTTCAAAATCTTGACACACACAGACAAAATTGAATACAATGTTGGCAAGGTTTGGCTTCATTCAGGCTCGCCGTTTCAGTGTTTCAACTGCTTCCAGAATGCCAATCCAAGTCGGTGACAAGCTTCCCTCGGTCTCCCTTCATGAGGGCTCTCCAAAGGGCACAGTTAACATTGCTGATTTGTTCAAAGGCAAAAAGGGAGTCCTTTTTGCTGTACCCGGAGCTTTCACCCCAGGATGTAGCAAAACTCACCTGCCAGGGTATGTGACTGATATCGAGAAGTACAACGCCAAGGGTGTAGAAGTCATCGCCTGTGTGTCAGTCAACGATGCTTTCGTCATGGCCGCGTGGGGCGAAGCTCATGGTGCTGCTGGCAAAGTCCGAATGCTGGCCGATACCACAGGCGAACTGACCAAAGCCATGGAAATGGACTTCGACGCAACTCCATTCCTGGGGGGCATCAGATCGAAGAGGTACTCAATGGTCATCGAGGACGGCGTGGTGAAGACTATCAACGTGGAACCTGACGGTACTGGCCTCACTTGTAGCCTTTCCAATACTATTCTCAGTCAATTGTAACTACTTGAGTAGTTCAAATTCAAATTAAATTTTCAAACGAAATGCGTTATAAGAAAAGTTTTTTTTAATTTTTTTTATTGATCCCACAGTCCTAGATCCTGCACGCGCACGAGTGATCTATTCGAGTGGAACCATGGAATATCATGATGTAGCTGTTAGTAAGCTGCGGATCTAGGCCGTGAATTCACAATGGTGCCATTCTTGAATTTGGTGATTTTGTACTTCGAAGTAGTTGCAATATCTTTGGTTTACTGACATGCAAGTCCGGCCTGCATGGTGTGTGCGTGCTAGCGTTGTCCTAGATCCTGGGCATGAGTGTCATTGCACATGCTGAGACCAGGCGAAAGTCATGGGTACAATGTAGCCCTGCTATGGGGCTAGTCCAACTTGATACGAGCTGAGCTGCGTCTGAGGAGACCTATGGTATTTCGGAGAATAAAGACACTCAGTGACTGCTGGCACAAACTGATGCTTCGAAGTGCATCACTGATCAGGGGCGTCGCACACGGTACGGTCACTACGCGTATACGGTATTGACCGTACCACTATTTGACCCAAGTACCCTGTGAATCAATAAAATGCACTGATTTGGGCTCTAATTTTCCAAATTTTTCGGCTCAGCCACCCCTCCCCCACGAGTAAATTGTACTTCAGATGGCTGACCGTACCACACTAAATTACCTTGCGACGTTGCCCCTGCTGATAGATTGTGTGAAGAATAGTAGATCATTCAGTAGTAGATCAGCCATTCATTCGTTGAATTGGTATTCCAACAAATAATCGTTCGTGGAAATCTTGGTCCGTTGTATCACTAAATCCTTTCCCTTACTTACGGTAATCCTCTTGGCCTGGCTCTCAATGCCTTCACTGCGGTGAATCGGTCTGATAGGTTACCAAAAGAGGAAGAAGTAGTAGTCACTAGTTAACTACGCCATAGATTAGTGGTAAAGCATCGCTGGTCATAAGCGAGGGTCACTGGCTCAAGTCCTAGCGGTGACATCAATTTTTCCTCAGACTTTTTTTCCATCTGCAACCGGATCTCAAGAGTCAAGTTTACACCATCCTGCACCAGTTCACATCCCAGTGTTCGCAGGTCTAGGGCTGCACAGCGCCCTGCACACTGTGCACAGCACAGCGCCCTGCACCAGTTCACATCCCAGTTTTACGGTAGCTGATTGTAGCTTGATACAATGTACATGTACATGTATATGACTGTACATGTACATGCATATGGTTTCCAGCCGGGCCCCTGGATTCACCCCTGCACAGGCTGCAGCACTGTACTGTAGTTCAGCACAATGCACACAACCTGAATACCGGTATGATGAATGTGGTCACCACCCACAGCTACAGCCATGAACACCAGTGCCACCACCATTTCGAACCACTCACTGTCAGTTTCACTGAACTGCTGCCTTTCACCTATGATCCACACATGCGCGACATTCTCGCCAATACTGGTAAGAACAGTGCAGCAGTACTGTTCTGTAGATAGCATTCTCGCCAATAATTACCCTAAAAATGTTAATGTTAATGCAGAAGGACACATGATACGAGTTATGAACAACTGCCTACTACTGTAACTAGATAAAATGGAAGTCGAGGCAGAGCAACTGACTTTTGTAAACCCATGCACCCATTACCCGGTGAACAAATACTGTGTTGTGCATGGCAGGGGTGGAAGGCCTAACTTACACGCACAACATACTTCAAAGTATGTATTTTAATTATTTTCACCGAAGTGATCCATACCAATATAACTTTGTTGTGTGAGTCCATTGCAGATCAAGTTACAAGTTGCACACTTTTGCTTTTGTACTCATGAATTTAATAACATACCGTAATCTCGCACATTTAACTATCTCGATCACCCCTGGTAACGTTATTGCCCCCGCTTGTTTTTCATGATCCATTGCATCTTGCTTCCCCGGTTAATTTCCATCTAGCTGTTTCTGGCTAGTACCAGTTCTATCACACTTATCAATCGTCCTTATTGGCGTCACGCCATCTTGGAATTGATTGTGCATGGTTCACGTGCAGAAAACTAAGTTGCCGCGATCTAAGTGCAGCTAACAGCCGTCAACAGCCTGATCAATAGAGACTATCTTAAAAATGGAGTTGTCATTGTGTGCAGATTGTAAAGTTTCATTTTCTTTTTATTTAAATTTTTCGTTTTGTTTTGCTTTGTAGTTGTTGCGTCAGGCCAGTGAAATCATGTTCTGTGATTGCCCGTATAAGAGGCTTAAAAAAAAGAAGCTAACAGCCGTCTGCTGTACTAGTATCACAAGTACATTGTATTTTTGTTTTATATTTCCTGTACTAGAAATAGCAATGAAATCAAGCCAGAGCTGAACCAAACCAATCAATAATCACCACCTGCTGAAGTGTGCGGCAGAGTTCGTAGCCTAACAGGGTATCGACTGTTGAATTATTAATTTTGGTTGTTGTTCAATGTTGGCAAGGGTAAACAGGAAATTTCTTTAAAAATATGATTGAGAGACACTAGTAGTGCGGATCGTATAACGTGGAGTCGGCATAATAATAAACCAAGTCTGGCTTAGAACAGATCAGGTGGGAGAAGAACGGTGTCAATGGCATGGATAACACCATTGGTAGCGGCGACGTTGGGCTCAATGACACGCGAATGTCCTTCCGTACCAAAGCTAATGGCCACCTCGTGTTCCTCAATGTGGAACGTGAGTGAACTGCCCTCCACTGTCTTCGCCTCCTCTCCATCGTAGAGTCCGGCGGCCCAGACAGCGGCAGAGATCACGTGGTATGTCAAGACCTGTATTGCGGTGCAGATACAAAGATTACAGATCACAGCAGAGGCATGGTCACTTAACTAATTCCATAATATGATTGTCTATTGAGCTGATCCTGAGCCCATGAATTCCTATTATCCTCTCGTGAACTTATGATGACAGCCATTGCCAACTGTAATTGTTGTATGAGTACATGTGCGGCTGTGCTTTGTTATCAGCTCATCATGCTGATCATCTGCATGTACATAATTATGCATGTCTCGAATTCCACTGCATGCCACTCAAGTGTTGTCTTGCTAAAGATTGACGGATGCATGCCCACTACGGAAAAAGTATCTTACCTTAGTGAGCTTGGCCTTGTCAGCCAGAAGACCTTCCAGGGTCTTTGGTGGGATCTTGGCGAATGCCTCGTCGGTGGGGGCAAAGACGGTGAATGGTCCTGCACCGGACAGTGTGGGCACCAGACCAGCAACGGATACAGCCTTCAGCAGGGTACTGAATCGCTGGTCACGTGTGACGATGGTGGGGATGTCGCCAAGCGGGGGCAGCATGACGCGGTCGATGACGTGGATGACGCCGTTGGTAGCGTTCTGATCCGTGAGGACGACCGGAGATCCCTCCGCGGTAACCACCTACACAATGGAACCGGATATCACACAAGTCACGGATAGAGACAAGCATCTAGTACTACACTAGTATCAAGAGTACATAACCCCTTATTATTATTATTATTATTATTATTATTATTATTATTATTATACTCTTGCTAGCATCATGAATACATTTACAACATATTACTCATAATACATTGTAGACTTTGTAGTACCCAATGCTGTAATGTTACGGTACATTTTTGCAGACATCCCACACGCACGCACACATACAGTCACCTTCGCTAATAACGACTGCGGATATAACGACAATTCGCAAATAACGACAGAATTTCCATGCCCAGAGCAAAGTCCCATCCAACTGTAATACGTATAATGAGACTTCGCGAATAAGGACACTTTTCTGATGCCCTGCCGAGTGTCGTTATAAGCAAAGTTGATGCTTCAAGAAGTTCATCACAGAGTCATCCCCAAGGTGCATGTGAGCAGTTCATGTCGTATTAACTTCTTTTGCCTATCATTATGCAGTCACACTACCTTCTTCGCATAGTGCATGTACATGGGGGGGGGGGGGGGCGTTTACAGTCGATTTCACACTTCGAGTCTGACTGCGGGCAACGGCTATGATCCAAGCTTGGTGCCTGTGTCATAGGGTGAATGAAGGAAGTCAGACGAGGGGAGGTGAGGGGGGGGGGGGGGTGCTGCCAAACAGTGTGAAGAGGGACCGTTTCCACAATGCGGTCATCCCACTAATGATCAGGTATCAGGTTTCTCGCTCGCCTTACCGTCTTCGTGTTCTTGTAGATATTGATTCTGATCTTCTCCTCCGGGAGCAGAGACTGGGCCAGCAAGTCGTTGGACAGCTGTGATGAGTAGACGCGACCGGAGACAACGTGGTACATTAGCACATCACGCAGCAGCGTTACGTTGTGCATCAGCAGTTCAACGATCGGCGGTGGTAGACGTGAGAACGCCTCGTTTGTTGGCCCAAACACGGTGAAAGGGCCTGGACCGGACAGGGCAGATGTTAGGTTAGCCTTGATGACAAATTCAACAAGGTCCGTAGCACCGAGCTTCACGGCCAGTTTCGGAATGTCCAGTTCCTGTGCGCTGGCGAAGGCCAGGAGGCAGGCGAAAATCACCGCACGAATCATGATCGACAAGATGCTAGGAAAACTGCAGCTTTATAAGTTCGTTGCTACTCTGAGCTGTACCAGGTAATGAAGTTCTTCGCTGGGAAGTCGTCGCTTTTGTAGCCTTCCGCCGTCGTCACGTGGAGGTAGCATTGTCGAGAAGACGTGACTTCGACACAACTAAAACGGGCAATTACGGACTAGGTCAAAACATGCTGATGACGAATGTCAACGGTTGCTAATCGTACATGTACTGGGCAATGATGTAAACCAGGCTTTTACCTGCGATGACCTCGCTGAGATGTAAGTAAGGTTAAGTTCCTGATATGGGCCGGTGTGTCGATCGAAGCATCTGCATCTGATAAGGTCATAATAAACACTAGTCACAACATCTTCTAAGTAAGTTCTATGCTGGCATCAGCAGATGCGCGGGAATCGCGTGAGATCTCGTTTGCTCCCCAGTGCAACACAAACGAGCGATCACGGTGTTGACTACGTCGCTGTATATTCCATTGCAAAGAATGATTGTAAGTGTACTGAGAAGTTTGGGCGAAACAGGTGCAGGCAGACACCGACACACCACTAGTTACACCATTTGGGGAGGATCACCCGATTTTCTCCTAGTTTCTAGGATACCGAACAATACGCTGTACGTGTGTCTTCACTGTGCGAATCGTGTTGCTAGTGCCAGTAATGGCACTTGGATGTTCATTCGACGTGCGCCACAATCTGGAAAGGTCACGATCTGGAGCACGGACAGTGTCGACTGGTCAGTCATGCGCCTGGGCACCTGTCACAGTGTAAGCCATGGTGAAAGGTAAGAGTCAGGAAAAGACAACACTCAACAGCGTCAACTGAACTGTACCCATCTGCCATTGATGGCCGATCTCACGGACATTGTGCCAGCCCCGCCGTCATTCCAATGATTATGTCGACTGCAGCTACACTGGCCTACAGAGCTACAATGTGATGTGCATTGTACATGTAGCTGAAGACATGCATGAGCACGATACATGTACATGTACATGATCGTGCTCATGCATGTCGACAAAATAGGAAATGCTTACACTTTTTAATTAATGCAGGCCTCCTTGGTGCTGCACTTGGAAATCATCCCACTTTAATGCATTGTACTAGTAGTATGGGCTTGCCACACCGCATTAAAGTCAGTGAGGACAATAATAATAATATTACATGTAATAATATTCGCGGTGAGGACAAGGTGAAGAAAAATGATGGACGGCATCAAGGTATCCGTCCTGGGATTCAACTACATTCACTCCTAGGCGGCCCAAGTAAAGGTGATGATTTTCACAGTGTGTGTGTGCGTGTGTGTGTGTGTGTGTGTGTGTGTGTGTGTGTGTGTGTGTGTGAGTGTGTGTGTGTGTGTGTGTGTGTGTGAGAGAGAGAGAGAGAGTGTGTGTGTGTGTGTGTGTGTGTGTGTGTGTGTGTGTGTGTGTGTGTGTGTGTGTGTGTGTGTGTGTGTGTGTGTGTGTGTGTGTGTGTGTGTGTGTGTCTAGTTCCCGTCTTCTACTTACTTGGAGCTCTCCCTAAGTTAGTTCTCGCCCCCCAGGGCTCTCCTAGCCTTGCTAGGAGAGCCCCTGGCGTCCAGATAGAAATACAGGTCGGAGAGGCTCACGGCGCGTCTTCCAGGACAATTTAAATTTTGATATTGTCACTGGCGCGCCGCTCTCCGTCCTCCATCCGCAGTGGGCTAGCTACCCCTCGGATGTCGCCTCTACCATCCTCAGCTTTTCAGCAACCAGAAAACGGGCGACGTCGTCGCAGGCAGGATCCCCCCAGCAGAAGCGATTCTCTACTAAAATTCGCTTCGTGGAATGTCAGAACTCTCGTGAATGCTGACGGCCCAATCGAAACTGCTGCGTCTGGACATAGAGTAGTCGAGGACAGGAAGATCAATACTGTCATAAATGAGCTGAAGAGACTCGACATCGAAGTGGCTGGACTTCAGGAATCGAAGTGGTTTGGAGCTGAGATCTACAATGTCGCGGATTCGATCGTGTTGTCGTCTGGACGTCCCGTACCATCTGAAAATTTCAAACGCGGAGAAGGAGTCTGCATCGTCCTGAGAGGCCGTGCACGGAACGCTTTCTCGGCAGGAGGAAACCAATGGACGGCGGTATCGTCGAGAATTGCACAATGCAAGTTGAAGTTCGTCCACCACGGAAACAAAAACACCTGGATCAATGTGATTGCATGCTACGCTCCAACTTTCAGATCAAGTAGGGAGTCCAAAAATGAATTTTTGCATCCCTGCAAGCGAGCGTAAACTCAGTGCCACCAAGTCAACAATTGATTATCCTTGGCGACTTCAATGCACGGGTTGGTCTCATCCAGAGTGCTGATCCATGGTATGGGACTTGTGGAGATAATGGGATAGGGGGAAACGAACCACGCTGGACTGGAACTGCTCCAGTTCTTGACATGCAACAGCCTCACTGTGTGCAACACCTGGTTTGCCAAGAAGCGTATCCACAAGTATACATGGCAGCACCCACGGTCGAAGAAGTGGCACTGTATCGATTATGCCATTGTCAGGCGGCAAGATCTGCTAGCCTGCACAGACTGCCGCGTTATCCGTAGTGCGGAGTGTAGTACCGACCACAATCTTGTATGCTTATCGTTCTGTCTGTCGTACACCGTCAACTTTCGCACCGGAGTAGCACGGCGTTCACGCTTTAATATCCAAGCTCTCATGACCCGCCCTGGTATGACCGACGAACAATCTAATGCCGTGCAGGCTACTCGGCTCCAATTCGCCTCCGGTGTGCAACACCATCTGCAATCGTCTGGGCCAGCTGATACCGTTGATGCCAAGTGGTCGGCATACAAATCTGCCTTGACCTCCAGCGCTGAGGCACACCTGGGCAAACCCGTTCGACTACAACCAGACTGGTTCCTAGCAGCAGCAGACATCCTCCAACCTCTTTTTGCTGAGCGCACACGCCTCCATCAACAGTGGCGTCAATCAGAGCTGCCAGCGGACCACCGCCGCTTCCTCGATGTCCGAGGTAGATGTCGTACCGCAGTTGGTGCAGCGAAGAGTGCATGGTTGGAGCAGAGAGCTAGCACTGTGGAGCGTGGCAAATTTAGTGGTAAGCACGTTTGGTCCGCCATCCGAGACATTCAACGGTGCTATTCAGGACTCCGATCCGTCACCATCCATCCGGTCCGTAATGCTGAGGGCATAGTTTGCACGTCTTTGGAGGAGCAGGAAGACTGCTGGTCCACTCACTTCTCGAACTTGCTCAATGTCCCCAGTACCTTCAATGCCTCCACCGTTGCTAACATCCCTCAACGTGAGCCTGACGAGTCTCTGGCAGTCACACCAACAATGGAAGACCTTGTCGTCGCCATCAGACACCTTGCAAATGGCAAAGCTGGAGGTTCCTCGCGTATAGTCCCCGAGCTTGTGAAAGCAGGTGGCCATGATTCCCTGGACGCATTGCTGGATCTCGTCCAACTTGCTTGGACGACGGCCACTGTTCCGCAGGAATGGCGCGATGCGGAGTTGGTTCCTGTTCCCAAGAAGGGCGACCTGTCCAAATGTGATAATTGGCGGGGTATTGCCCTTCTTGATGTTGTTGGCAAGGTGTGTGGCCGCATGATTCAAGATCGCCTGCAGTTGTTGGCTGAGTCGGAACTCCCAGAGTCCCAGAGCGGCTTTCGGCCAGGCAGGGGCTGTGTTGATGCCATCTTCTCGCTCCGCCAGCTAATCGAGAAAGCATACGAACATCGTCAGCAGCTCTTCTGTGTGTTTGTGGATTTGAAAAAGGCGTACGATTCTGTACCACGCGCTGCTCTCTGGGTGGCCTTGGGCCGACTTGGGGTCCCGCAACAGCTAGTGGCCCTGATTAAGGCTTTCCACACCTCTACCTCTGCCTCGGTCCGAGTTGGCAACTCCACCTCTGATGAGTTCCCTGTGGTTAATGGTCTCCGACAAGGATGTGTCATGGCACCCGTTCTCTTTAACCTGTACTTCGGGGCGGTTGTTGAGACATGGCGTGCCCGGCTAAAGGATGCAGGTCGTAGTCACTCTGTCAGCATCCAGTTTTCCATCGATGGCCAACTCTACCCCCGCTCATCATCGCGCAGGGCTGGCGAGTCACTGTCTGTTAGTGACCTGGAGTATGCTGATGATGCCGTTCTCGTGTCTGAATGCCGTAGTGATGCTGAGTTTGGTGTGGAGCTCTTCTGTAGTGTTGCCCGAGAATTTGGACTAACTGTGAGCATCGCCAAGACGAAGATCATGACGGCGGGCCATGGGGTCTCTGCTGAAGACTCGGCTGACATCGTTCTCCCCCTTGGCACTATCGAAGCCGTGCCGAAGTTCACCTACCTAGGATCCATAGTGACCCCTGACAGTCGTTCTTCATCCGACATCAAGCGCCGTATTGCCGAAGCCTCAAAGGCCTTCGGAGCCCTCCAGAAGGTATTCACTGACAGATCTCTGTCCCTCTCTAGTAAACGCCACCTGTACATGGCCTGCGTTTCCTCAATATTACTGTATGGCGGAGAGTGTTGGACCCCACTCCAACGGGATATCAGAAGTTTGGATAAATTCCACCATCAATGCATCCGGACTGTCCTCAGCATCACCAAGCCTCGTCAGTGGTCCGAGCGGCTGTCATCCACAGACCTGCGAAACCGTTGGGGAGACCCAGTACTGATGTCTACACGCCTCCGCAATCGGCGTCTGGAATGGACTGGGCACGTTGCGCGTATGGATGAGGATCGCACCCCCCTCCAACTCCTCTTTGGGTGGCTACCTGTGCCTCGGCCGTTTTGTGGTCCCCGGCGACGGTGGAAAGACACGGTGATGACCGACCTCAAGGTTGCACTGCAACAGCCATCTCAGTGGTTCATCCTTGCTCAGGACCGCCAACAGTGGAGGGAAGTACGGGTTGCCCCTCAGTCGAGCTCCACCATGCCCAAGTCTGTGCATTGCGCAGTGTGTGACCGGAACTTCTCACGGGTCTCAGATAGAACGCGGCACAAGTGCACCACTCAGAGACGGCTTCCCATCCAGCTCCAGCGTGGATCAGTGCAATGCCAGAACTGCCAGAGGTGGTTCCGCAGCAAGGGTGGCTACTCTGTTCATCGATGCCAGCCTGTCACGAGTTCTCCTACACCAACAGTCAGTCTGTCTGTGCCACTTTCAGCTTGTTGCCAGCAGCACTGCCCAACATGTCAGCGATGCTTCCGTTCTGCGGCCGGGTTCAAGCGTCACAACTGCAATCGTGGTGCGAGACCATCTGCTGCTGAGAGAGCAGCTCTGCCCCTCAGCTGCCCACGTTGTAAACGCAATTTCCGCCGGCAGCAGGACCTAGCCAGACATTCGCGGTCCTGCTTGTGATCCGTGTCCCGTTTTCTGGTCCCCTTTCCATAGGGGTGACACTTGCCCCTCTGGGCAGTCATGCTGCTAGTAGTAGTAGTAGTGTGTGTGTGTGTGTGTGTGTGTGTGTGTGTGTGTGTGTGTGTGTGTGTGTGTGTGTGTGTGTGTGACTAGCCCTTGGCGGATTATGCCGGCGTAATAATACATGTATTTGGCATAATCTTGGGATTTCGTCAAAAAATTATGCTCCGGCATAATGTACGGATTCCAACGTGTAAGGTCGGCATAATCTTTCGGTTTAGACAAAAATTATGCTTAGGGGCATAATACAGCTTTGTCAGAAAATCTGCAGATGTTTTTTTTAAATACCCCAGTTACGACTCCTTGTCAGACTCATAGCCCTTGGCGGATTATGCTGGCATAATATTTGGCATAATCTTGGGATTTCGTCAAAAAATTATGCTCTGGCATAATACACGGATTCCAACGTGTAAGGTCGGCATAATCTTTCGGTTTAGACAAAAATTATGCTTAGGGCATGGCCGTGTGTGTATGCGTGGTTTCTCAATCCTCTATGTACAACGTGAATACATAGTGGAACCGAGGATAATTCAGCATAATTCAGCAGATTTGTTGGCATAATTGTGGCATAATCAAAAGCATAATTTGACGATTGGCCGAGCATACCCCCAATGGCTATGTGGGACTAAATCAGAGTGGATGTGACATAATATTTGTAATTTGTAATTACATGTACATGTACATGTATAGGCTTCATTAGCACCATTGTCATTGATTCGCAAGAGTAAGTCTTGCGAGAAGAAGTAGCTCATTGTCAACAGGCATGTACATGTACTTCGAATATGCAGTACACGTCATGTACATGTATGGACCCTGAAACCGACACAACTTTCCTGGTACAAATACACCTTCAAGCTGCTGAGCCTGCTGGCAACAGACCCAAATCACTGGCACTGTCTGGTGTCAGTGCACCCACCAACCGAGCTAGCTGGCACACATACACACACATATAAACACACCTTTGACCTTTTGACGCCCATCGCCGGAGGCGATGATAGCAATGCTACGGCAGAAGCCATAGCAACTTGTGCTGGGATTGCACCATTTAACAGCTTGCAAGGCTGAAGAATTGACCGTCACTATTCAGCCTGGTCTACACCATACAGCTATTTGAAGTGACTTTTCTGGCCAGTGAATCCCTATTTTTGGTCTTTTCACATTTTTTTCTTTTTTCTTCTTCTTTTTTTCCCGCACACACATCACACCACATACTCCGGCATGCACTGGCCTGGCTGTTGGTAACTGTAATGGGTAGCCGAGTGGTAGGCGCGGTGAAATCAAGAAGAATTAGTTTTATTCTATTTCTTTCAGGTACACACCTGAGATATGTGAAAGAATGTTCAGAGTCAGTCACGTGATGGCGCTAGATCTCAATATTGACCTGGCGATCCTGGAGTTTTCGCAGCTTCAGAAACTACAACTGAGCAGAAGGACATACCTAATTCGTGTGACCTAGCACGCCCAGACTTGGTTGCTACTCTGCGCGAAAATGGTATTGGCACTTATCCCCCAGGTTCGGCGCCCCTGCCTGTGGTGAGAAGTGCCTGCCATCAATGGTGCCTTGCCTTGAGAAACTTCAGGATTGCATCGCCAGTCTAACACGTGAACTTGCTGCAGTTTCAGCAACCAGAGATGCAGAGCTAACGAGCTTGCGAAATGATTTACTATCCACACGGGAAAAGGTGAACCAGTTGGAGAACGTTGTTGGCTGTGGTGTGTTAGTCCAGCCTTGCAGAACTCAGAAGACCATGGATCTGGCTGGAGCAGCTCAATGCTCACATACGTCATCCCTCCAAAGCGACAAAGCATCAACAGTAAAAGAGAATGGACAGCTAGCCAAGACACCAGACGTTCCTAGACCATATGCCCAAGTTCTAGCAAATGGGCTCATGGCTGAAACTTCTAGTAGTGCCAGTACTGCCGATAAGGACGACGTATCCTTTCAGCCTGTCGTGTCAAGGAATCAGCGCCGTCAAGCCAGGAGGATGACACGGATCCAACCTCACCCTACTGAAATAGAAGAGGTTGGACTCCCTGCAAACAAACAGGCAAAGGAAGAAGCACCACAAAGAAATCCCATCCGTCGCCAGGTATCATCACGTAACATTTCACGTTACGCCAAACCAAACCAGAATGTCCCTGGTTCAGTTCCGTCTCTGGATGCTGCCCCCCGCAGTCCGCGAAAGGTCTTCTACTTGGGAGATATTCCGTTTGGTTGTGAGGCAGCGAGTATAGCAGACTGGTGCAGGGAACGCGGTGTTGAAATAGTGCAGTGCTTAATATACTCCTCCGAGTATTTTCAAACTGCCTCCGCCAGAGTGACTGTCGAGGGTAAGGATGCCGATACTGTATGCCGGCACACCTTCTGGCCAAACACAATGGGTCATACCGTGAGGGAATGGCGTTTCTATTCTGACCAGCCCACCGGACAATATCTCTCACAATGAATAGTAACCTTGTCTTCCCCAACACTACTGGAACACTGAATCCACTGGCCCTTCCCTTTTATCCTCCCATCCATACTGCCCTTACCATCCTTTCCCTCAACTGCCGCTCAGTGGTCAACAAAGTAGCGGAACTCACTGTTATGTGCAACATCTACTCTCCGGAGGTTATATGTTTGTGTGAAACATGGTTGTCCCCTGCCAACCTCTTCTCATTGGCAGGCTACACAGTTCATCGACGGGATCGTCCCACCTCTAATATTCGATCGGCCAATCCTACCAGAGGTTATGGTGGGGTAGCCATATTGGTGAAAGATGGCTCCTTTACATCGGTGAAGCCTCTGGCGAATCTTCAGCAACCGGGCTTGGAGGCCATCTGGCTTGAGCTTCGCACAGCCAACTCACCCCAACGTCCACTCGTAGTCTGCGCCACCTACCGACCTCCTGGTGGTACCCTGGCGGATATCCAGGCATATTCTGATGGTCTGGAAGACTGCCTTCTGTCGCTTGATCTACCTGTATCCACACTACTCCTCACCGGTGACTTCAATGCCCATAACTCGAGCTGGTTGGCTGGTGATCGGACAACCCCGGTGGGTCAGTGCCTTGAAACCGCCTTCAGGTGCTTCGGATTAGAGCAACTGGTCAACTTCCCTACGCACTGGAGCCCAAGTGGCCGGTCATCTTGCTTGGACCTCATCGTCACAAATTCACCCCAGCAGTTCCTCTCCGTTGATTCAGCCGCTCCATTGGGTAGCTCTGACCACGTGCAGCTCATCTGTCGAGTCCGTCTCCCTGTCACGTCCAAAAATCCAACCCTACAACATCACTTCCTCCCAACATCTACCCCTACACCCCCAGGTTATAATTTCAAGTTGGTGCCACGTTGCGTATGGGATGACCTGAATGCTGAACTTGCTGATGTCCACTGGAAATGTCACATCCGCAGCTCGCACGTGGATGACGCTCTTTCGTCTTTCCACTCTATTCTTAGCAGGGCCATGGAGAAGCACCTCGGGTACTTCTACCGGCGTCCACTCTCCCCCTCATGCCGACGTTTAGGTCAGCCACCTTGGGTTGATGCCCCCCTCCGTGCCGCCATTAAGGCAAAGCACGATTTCTACAGTGTGTGTAAGAAATACCCAACCCAGCTTAACATGCATGTATATCGATCTCAACGGAACTTGGTGAAGAGTCTGACTCGATCGAAATACCGGGGATACATTCGGTCCGTACAAGCTACGCTGCAGGACAAAAACCGCCCATCACTGTTTCAGTTCGTGAGCAAATTAAAAAAATCATAAAGTATCTCGTGACATCCCGACACTCACCATTAGTTCTACACAGCAGGCTACTACCTCTTCAGCTAAAGCCACTGCATTGAACTCTCAGTTCGCCTCAGTGGCCGTGGCCGGAGAAGGGTCATCAGGCACTGATGACCCTTCTCTACCCATTCCCCCCATTGCCGAGGAGTCGGGTGAGGCTGACCGCCTCACATCTGTCTTTACTACGACTGCTGCCATCCGACGTTACATTCGAAAGCTCCCGTCTGACAAGGCGCCAGGCCCAGACGGCATCACTAATCTGGTATTAAAGTCCCTTGCGCCCTCAATAGCATACCCCTTATGTCTGATTTTTAACCTATCATTCCGCACTAGTCGTTTTCCCTCTGCATGGAAAACAGCTAATGTTATACCGATCTACAAGAAAGGGTCCCGCCACGAAGCATCAAACTACCGTCCGATATCTTTACTGTCCTGTGTTTCCAAACTCTGTGAGCGCGTTTTCTACGACCAATTGTACTGTCATGTCTCGTCACGTTTGAGTTCAGCTCAGTCCGGATTTCGCAGAGGCGATTCTACCACCCTCCAGCTGACGCGCCTGGAGCAATTAGTGTGTCGACATCGGGATGCTGGAGACCTAGTCGGGATCTGTTTTTTCGATCTTGCCAAGGCCTTCGATACCGTCTGGCACCGGGGGCTCTTGGCCAAGCTTCGTGGATCGTTTACTGTAGACGGCAATCCCCTGCTATGGCTGACATCTTACCTAACTGGGCGAACGCAGTACGTCACGGTACATGGGACGTCCTCAGCCGACACAACAGTACTATCCGGAGTTCCCCAGGGTTCCATCCTCGGCCCCCTTCTTTTTATCTTATACGTCAATGATCTGCCCGCAGCTGCCCCGGGCACATCACTATTCGCAGACGACACAACGCTCCTACGGGCATCTCCTAACATCACTGGCCTGATGAGTAACCTAGCTAACGGGATTCAAAGAGTAATTTCCTGGATGTCGTCTTGGCGGTTATCGCCCAATCTGTCTAAAACTAAAATCATGCTCTTTCCTTCTCAGCCTGATGTTCCGCCCCTCCTCCATCCCACTTTCCCCCAGCCTATAGACATAGTCTCCAGCCATAAGCATCTTGGCATTTTCATTGACTCTAATCTTTCATAGGACCCCCACATCGATTACATATGTAAACGATCAAGTTCATCTTTAGGAATCCTCTCTTCTCACTGTTACCATCTCCCAATCTCTTGTAAACTCCTCTTTTACTCAGCTTACATACGCCCCATTTTTGATTATGCAGATACTGCTTGGGCTGGAATTTCCACAACCCGTGCTGAAAAGCTCGAAATTCAGCACAAAAAAGTTCTAAAAATCCTCCTCCGGAAACCCCGCATGCTCCCATCGTCCACCCTTTATGCCCTTGCTCACACTACCCCTTTGTCTAAGAGACGTAATTCACATCTTGTCACCCTTATCCATTCTCTCAAACTCAATCTGTGTCCACCTCACCTCCACTGTTTCAACTGGTTTTCTTCCCGTAGCACGAGAAACTCCCTTTCCCTTCCGAAACCCAAGTCCTCCTTTCTACTTCACTCTCCCCTTTTCACTGCGTACTCTGCGTGGCTGGCACTTCCCCAAGAAGCTAAGGACCTTTCTTCCCTCCGCCTTTTTAAGAGCCTTGTCGCGCCTTGACTTTGATTTTGCGTTTCTCATTTTGTTGCAATCACTACTTATCCATGCCGGTTCCTTTTTTCTTCTCCTCCCCTTCTCCCTTCCTTGCCGTGGTTGGCTAACACCCTCTCTCTTTGTATTGGCCGGTGTTCTCACTGTGCTATGAGATGCTGCAATAAATAAATAAATAAATAAATAAGAAGCGGCAAAATAAATAAGATCCAAGTTCTCTCCGGTGCTCACCTATTAGAGGTTGACTACTTCTTCGAGTTAGCTTTCGTTGCTATCTAATCTAATCTAATCTTCCTCAAAACAGAAATGCGCAGCCGCTTTAATGCAGCAGACGCCGTACGCTTACATACGGAGATACACTAAATATACATCAGACAAAGCTCCGTATTAGTTCCGTACTACTTCCGTATTGGTCAGGCAGGGATACTACACCCTCCCTTCCTACAGATTATCACGCCCTCGTGATTTTCAAAAAGATTAGTGAAGAGTTACGAACACAGCGTCAACCGGAAGATGGCAAATTATATCGGAAATGATAACGTTTAGAGTAGACAGAAGAAATGAACTGATAACAAATCATAACATAGAAGTAAAAGCACACCAGGTTCACACGATCTCTCGGGGTCAAAAGGGAAAGAATGGTCCTCCAAACAGGAGCTAAAAGACAGCCAAATTTCTGCACATTGCGGGCTCAAACTGCCAGGAAATTCACAATTTCAAAAAATGCACTGCATCGTGGGAACTTACTCCGGTACACACCTGGAGTGTAAAAGGGGATTCTCACACACTTCTCTCACCAGGTTACTTATGTAAACCGTGGCTCACCATGATCAGACGCCTACCAAACTAAACTGGATTCACACACTCGCATAAAGGAAGACTGAAGAGAACAGGGAGACTGAAGGAAGACAGGAAAGAAAATGCCATACCTGGAATCAGCGTTAGTAACCACGGCGGCGGCTGGAGTTACGGCGGAGGGCGAGCCAGGTTTTATCTTCTTCTTGGTTGAGCCGGTCACTCAGAGCGGCAAGCTCGGCGTCAAACAAATGACCTCCCTCCTCGTCTTGAATCGTGGTCTTCACATTATCGATAGCATCGCTTTGCGCGACGTAAAGAGTGATGGTCTAGCCAGGAAGAGTGTTGACGAAAATCTGCATCCCACCACGGAGGCGAAGTACCAAATGAAGAGTGGGCTCCTGCTTCCGACTGCGTGCCGACGAAAATCAAACGCTGCTGGTCTTGGGGAATACCCTCCTTGTCTTGGGCAGCAGCCTGCCTGTTGTCGTCCTTATCAGCTTCGCCATCACCACCGGTAATGTAGGTAGCGGGTCGCTTGGACTCGCCATCGAAGTCTCCAGTCTGTGCCGTGCGGAGAGAAGGGTGATCCACGCTAGCACCCTGACTGTGATGCAGGCTAATTAGCCCCATCCCTCACACAAACAAGTCAACAAAGAGGCATCTTTGGATTGAGGAGTGCTGGTTTCGAAACAACTGGTTTGAAGCTCAAAGTAGAGCTGGTGTTAGCTCAGAGCAGAGCTGGTGTTAGCTCAAAGTAGAGCTGCTGTTAGCTCAAAGTAGAGCTGCGGTTAGCTCAAAGTAGAGCTGCGGTTAGCTCAAAGTAGAGCTGCTGTTAGCTCAAAGTAGAGCTGCGATTAGCTCAAAGTAGAGCTGCTGTTAGCTCAAAGTAGAGCTGCTGTTAGCTCAAAGTAGAGCTGCTGTTAGCTCAAAGTAGAGCTGCTGTTAGCTCAAGGTAGAGCTGCTGTTAGCTCAAAGTAGAGCTGCTGTTAGCTCAAAGTAGAGCTGCGGTTAGCTCAAAGTAGAGCTGCTGTTAGCTCAAAGTAGAGCTGCTGTTAGCTCAAAGTAGAGCTGCGGTTAGCTCAAAGTAGAGCTGCTGTTAGCTCAAAGTAGAGCTGCTGTTAGCTCAAAGTAGAGCTGCTGTTAGCTCAACGTAGAGCTGCAATGCTAAATGGATGTAATATAGCGCAAGGCAGAGCCGCAGCAAATAGCTAGATAACACCAGTTGTGAGAGTGGACCCGGTTAGTGGGTACGATAATATTATGATGGTGTGAATAAGTTGGATAGGGAGGGATGGTGGGAAAAGAAACACTGCTGAAGCACGATCCGTTGTCTGGAAGAGCACAACAGGGCAAGCAAGATTTGTTTTTCTTTTCCGCAAAAATGGGCTGGTGCCATTTGTGATTACGCAGCAAAACAAAGCGCATGACGTCAGTCTTGAATGCAGTACAAAGCAATGCAGTGCAGTGTGTGCGCTAGTTCGGATTGTTGCTAACAAGTACTAGCACAGCTAGTACACCATTAGCCCCATCCCTCACACAAACAAGTCAACAAAGAGGCATCTTTGGATTGAGGAGTGCTGGTTTCGAAACAACTGGTTTGAAGCTCAAAGTAGAGCTGGTGTTAGCTCAGAGCAGAGCTGGTGTTAGCTCAAAGTAGAGCTGCTGTTAGCTCAAAGTAGAGCTGCGGTTAGCTCAAAGTAGAGCTGCGGTTAGCTCAAAGTAGAGCTGCTGTTAGCTCAAAGTAGAGCTGCGATTAGCTCAAAGTAGAGCTGCTGTTAGCTCAAAGTAGAGCTGCTGTTAGCTCAAAGTAGAGCTGCTGTTAGCTCAAAGTAGAGCTGCTGTTAGCTCAAGGTAGAGCTGCTGTTAGCTCAAAGTAGAGCTGCTGTTAGCTCAAAGTAGAGCTGCGGTTAGCTCAAAGTAGAGCTGCTGTTAGCTCAAAGTAGAGCTGCTGTTAGCTCAAAGTAGAGCTGCGGTTAGCTCAAAGTAGAGCTGCTGTTAGCTCAAAGTAGAGCTGCTGTTAGCTCAAAGTAGAGCTGCTGTTAGCTCAACGTAGAGCTGCAATGCTAAATGGATGTAATATAGCGCAAGGCAGAGCCGCAGCAAATAGCTAGATAACACCAGTTGTGAGAGTGGACCCATGAAACCAGCACTCCGTTAGCTAAGCACTATTGACGCACCGCAAGGGTCAATTAATGTCAGCACAGGCAAGCATTGCGCAGCTAGAGTTCAGTAGCTCATTACTCACCCGAGTTGGGGATCATGGCATCCATGGCACGGCAGCAAGCCGGGATGATAGCTGGCGGTATGCGCTTGTTGTAGTCTGGATGTAGCGTAGACACGCATCGCTCTTTCCACTGACCTGCCACTCGGAAGAAGGAGTCGAGGGCACTAGCCATAGCAGCAGTGGTGGCTGCACCAATGTGGACCGAATGCCCGGAGTAGTTCGACTGGGATGGTACACCGGCCGCAGAGACAAGAGACCATACTGTTACTGTGAATGACTGCCTGGTCAGCTGCTGTCTGTTCGAGAGTACGAACAAGAGTTGCTCCGGTCCCTCGCGACGAGTGACAGATGGGTAGCTAACAATGGCACGGACCGGGCAGTACGGCGGTACAGACGGGCCAATGTCACTAGTAACGCCTTTACCGAATGGGTCCGTCTTGGATGAAAGCAGGAAGAGTTGCAGGCGTCCGTCACCAGGGGAGCTAGTACAGCCCCGTGTGATGCCATTAGTGAATTCAGCGCACCGAAGAAATCCAAAGAAGCAGCATGACGGCTTGGCAGAGCAGCTTGTCATGGCCATTCAGGATACTACTTTTCCGGCGGGCATCCGTCAGGTGTCGTAGGATTGGCATAGTTATAGGAAGGCGAGGGGTGAGTGCAGCCGTACCATGGCATCGTTGGATGCCCTTCAACACCCTCTTCAGAAGCCACGCATCTACTAAGGGGCCAGCAAACCCATTCTCAAGGTGGGCTTTATGCACCGCACTCGCATACACAGATACAGTTCAGGGCACGCTGATCATAGTTCACGCATGAATGTGTGTCCAGGAACGATGACTCGGGCAGCAAAAGTGAGCTTCCCCAGGAGGGACTCGAGTTGACGCTGGCCGATGCTGCGCTCGCTGATAGTAGCCATGAGTGGCGCACGGATCTCGGACAGCTTGTCCTCTGGTAGCCGAGCTTCGTGGCGCTCGCAGTCTAGGACAATACCAAGGAAGGTCAATGATGGTGATGGCCCTTCGAGCTGGGATGGAGCAAAGAGTGCCGAGATATGTGAACGCCCGGAGGGGGATGATGAGTTGCTGGTTGGCTGCAGCCAAACCAGTGGAGATATCGAGAAAGTCATCGAGGTAGTGAAGCCGGTGATCTATAGCAAACTCGTGCTGCATGATCCAGTTGACTGCTGTGGCTACTGAGTCAAAGACGGCTGGGCTGGAGCGGAGGCCGAAAGGCAGAAAGCGCTCGTAGTAGTAGGAGCCTTCCCAGCGAAGTCCTGACGGCGGACTGGGATCTGCCGAAATGCACTGCGTACATCGAGCTTGGACAACTACACAGGCTGTGGGCATGACATGATGATGTTGATCGCGTTGTCAATGCTCGCGTAGTGCAGAGAGAGCGGCTCGGCAGGAATGCTGTCGTTCGCGCCGGTGCCTTCCGGACTAGACAGATGGTGGATCATTCGCGGCTTGCCGTTCTTTTTGGGGATGGCACCAATACCAGAGCGCATGAACTGAAATGGAGGTGACGGAAATGGGCCTGTGGTCTCGCTGCGGGCGCAGGAAGCAGCTAATTGCTCGGATATAAATGCCGAGTGAGTGAAAGCCAATGGTAGATTATTAGAGAAAACCGAAATGTCGTGTTGGCCGGCAGATCCAAGAGTAAAGCCACGGCGCAGGCCATGGGGAACATACGCAACACATGATTGATCTGAGTGGTTACGTAACAGGCGGGCAAAGTGGTCAGCTGGCAGTGTGGTGTCTGCAGAGTGTATAGGAAAGAAGCTACGTACCGAGTCAAGCGATTCAGTAGCCATTCTGCTAGGAGCGGCGGGGTGGCCAATTGGCTCCGCGCTGCCGCTGGTTGCACATGATGCATGGGTGGTCCTTGCCACACTGGCTGCAGGTATGGGAGAAGCGGCACGGCGACGAAGAACAGCGACCTCCATTGAAGTTGCGGCAGATTTCTTGGCCGTCGCTGGTATGGTTGCGACCACTGGAGGCAAATGCTGCTGGCTTCGGGACGAAAAGGACACAAACCGCCCCTGGATGGACCGTCTTACATTGAGCGCATTTTGGGTGTGCATGGCCTGTGACAGCTATCTGCCATAGGTTCACGTCGATGGTGTCCAACCTCTTCGTGCCTGGTTACTGGGCCACGAGCATCCGCAGCTGGCGGTCGTACTCTAGCCACGCGCTTGGGAGGAACTGGCAGTTAGCAGTCAGGATCAACTGCTGGTACGCAATCAGTTCAGCAGTGCGGTGTAGGGCAGCAGCCGTGATAACAGACATGTATGTGGTCCATGCCTCGAGCCGGGTAGCTACATGTGTAATTATCATGAACCTTGCGACGCACCTGCTTCGCGTCATCCGACTCAACGATATTTAGCTGGCTATCGTTATTCGGGCTGTGCACCAGCCGGAATGTTGGGCCGGAAGTGTGCAAGAATTTCCGAGGCAACAAACTTGAAAAATCTACGAACTCCCCTCGCAAGATACGTTCTTGCACAGCCTTGGGCACAGCTGGTGCAGGTGGCTGATCGGGTGGGTTACAGGAGCTTGGCCTGGCGTAGTGGCGGCAGCTGCCGCATTGCCTTGGCCTTGGGTGAGGAGCGGCGCCGAGAGTGAATGCTCTCCGATAATAATAAAATGGCGGCCGACAAAGCCGACTACACCTCGTCCCGTACGGGAGCGCAGAGATCCGTTGAGCCCGCGTCACCTGAGCTGGCGGAGGAGGCATTGGTGCACGTCGGGCTTCTGGGCTCGCGAGCCGTGTCCGCACTGTCATGTTGCTGGTTCTCCTGGCCGGAGCAGACCTCACTACCAAGGGCTAGTTGTGCCAGCAAACGGTCCTGTCAAATACTTTTACTAAGTTTCCTTTCGGATTCAAGCCGCGCTGAGAAGGCTCGCCGCGGAGGGCTTGGCAAGGCATTGCCTTGACAGTGTCGACAGTAAGGTCAGACATACTGAAGAAAAGAAATACAGTGTCGAGGTGACACTCGGGCTGGCAGCAAAGCTACGAAAGGAAAAGAAACACTGCTGAAGCACGATCCGTTGTCTGGAAGAGCACAACAGGGCAAGCAAGATTTGTTTTTCTTTTCCGCAAAAATGGGCTGGTGCCATTTGTGATTACGCAGCAAAACAAAGCGCATGACGTCAGTCTTGAATGCAGTACAAAGCAATGCAGTGCAGTGTGTGCGCTAGTTCGGATTGTTGCTAACATTATAAGTACTACTAGCACAGCTACAGTCAACTTCGCCAATAACGACATTCGGCGGGGCATCAGAAAAGTGTCCTTATTCGCGAAGTGTCCTTATAACCGAAGTCCCATTTGAATGTATGTGAACCCATATTTTGTATAGTATGACATGCATATCAAAATCAAGCTCTTTTCTTGCTCTATGTCAATGTGTACTTTATTTTCATATTGCAGTTGAAAGGAACTAAAAATTCAATATGCAAGGGAAATTAATTGAAAAAATTAATAATAATATTATGCCTTTTTGATACAGTAGATACAGGGCCAGAGACATGTACATGTACATGTATGATGATTACTGTACAATCATGTACCACTACATGTACATTGTATACATATAGGTGTGCTGGTAAATCCAACAATTTTGAAGCCAACATAAAAAAGGAAGAAAAAGCCCCCTCCCCCTTGGCTGCATTTTCTTGCATGTGTGCCTTTATAATAATTATTAATTATGAATAATATCCATCACCAAAGGTTCTGGTACTTCTGCATGACAGGTACATGTACTTGACTGACAGGTACTTGAAATAGCTGTCAAAAGCCCAGAAAGTCGTTATTCAAGCAGTGAATATGACCTCGGGGCACTAAAAGCATGTCGCTATACGCGAATTGTCGTTATTCAGATAGTCGTTATATCCGAAGTTAAATGTATACAGTTAGATGGGACTTTGCTCTGGGCATGGAAATTCGGTCGTTATTCGCGAATTGTCGTTATATCCGCAGTCGTTATTAGCGAAGTTGACTGTAGTACACCATAAGCAGGGCCAAGCCCAGGAAGGCAAGAAACATGATTCTCATCTTGATTCGTCGCACGGAGCTGCAGCGGTTTGAGCCATGGGGGTCTGGGGTCGAATCACGTTGTTTTATTTAAAACTACACCGCTGCCACCAATGTAATGGGTAGCCGAGTGGTAGGCGCGGTGAAATCAACAAGAATTAATTTTATTCTATTTCTTTCAGGTACACACCTGAGATATAATTATTAGTGAAAGAAGAAGCGGCAAAATAAATAAGATTCAAGTTCTCTCCGGTGCTCACCTATTCGAGGTTGACTACTTCTTCGAGTTAGCTTTCGTTGCTATCTAATCTAATCTAATCTTCCTCAAAACAGAAATGCGCAGCCGCTTTAATGCAGCAGACGCCGTACGCTTACATACATAAATACATGTATACATCAGACAAAGCTCCGTATTAGTTCCGTACTACTTCCGTATTGGTCGGGCAGGGATACTACAGTAACCACCCAGGAGAATGAAAGAAAAGTCAGGAAGAGACTGAGAAAGAGAAGAAAGACGTGTGTGACCATAATCGTCGGGAATCGAACCCGCAACCTATCGATTGGAAATCGCTGCACATACCACTGCACCATATGGGGCACGCATAAACACACACACACACACACACACACACACACACACACACACACACGCACACACACACACACACACACGCGCGCGTTATGTTCAGCAGTTGAAAGTCCTTGAGGCAGTTTGTATACATGTACGTATTCATAAGCCTGTTTTGTTTAAGCAGAAAGAGCACGTTGTTGCACTGAGGTTGTATTCGTAGGTTGACACTTCGTTCA
>NC_088643.1:29744118-29904118 GCF_964019385.1 Sycon ciliatum
TACCGAAACTAATTATATTCGGAATAGGAGACGGTGTTGACAGCAGTCTTATTCCAACAGACAGAGACACAAAATTCTACTAGGGCAATCTTAGCTAAACGCGGAAAACACGAGTTTGAATGATTTGAATCCCTTGGTGGCAAACTCAACAGAACAACTTTGTTTACTGACTAATGTTGCCGGTGCTGGTTTAGCTCTGCTCCACATGCCTAATCTACACACCGATTACCCCACCCCACCACCACCACCATGACCACCACCACCACCACCACCCCTGTGTTTCTGCTCAGATCCGTTTGTTAAGGTTCGCCTGGTGTATAATGACTACAAGATAGCATCACTGGAGATGGAACAGCAGCAACACACAACGGACCCTACCTTCAATGAGACAGTGCACTTCACGCTTGATCCCGACGTGGATATACAGCGTTGTACACTGACAGTAGTTGTATGGCATTATGAGCAGCTTGGAAGCAACATCCCAATTGGCATCATCAATCTCAGCGCCATGGAAAGATCAGGCAAGGCACAGCAACATTGGAGGCAAATCATGAGCGGAAATGGCGAGATGGTTGAGAAAGATCACAAGCTGCAACCGTACTCTACTGTCGCTCCGTACAGTAAGAAGAAGAAACGGGCAAAGGTCGAACGCCGAGTTGATATGAACTGACCAACTGGCTGAGCGGTGCCTTCCAATACAACATATCCAGCGCAGAGCGGGAGAATTCAACTCAGCATTGCAAAATAAACTGTTATCCTCCACCACAACCAAAAGCAAATGAAATGGGGTTCTTAGTTGATGTAAGCTTAGTAGTGCCACATAGTACAGATTCTTACTTATCTTTCTCTGCCCTCTTTCTCCACTGAACACGGTTGTGTTGTTGTTGTTCTCTGATCACTTTGAATTTCTTTTAATAACCTGTTAATTAACCTGCTAGTAGGCACTCAGTCAAGCTGGCTACGACACGTGCATTCCTACACATATTAGCTGCTACGACACGTGCATTCCTACACATAATATTATATAATATTCTGTATTCTGCTTACAAAATGAGGTGAGCAATTTTGCCAAGAAGGCTTTTCAATTTCAAGTTCTTTTATGTATTGCTGTTCGTTCCTCATTTTCAAGCAACTTTAACCAAGTGTAGTGCCTTTCAAAGAATATCATTCTCATAATAAAATGATCCGATCAATCATCAGCACGTGGCAGAACAGCTTGCTGACTAGTGGCTTGTAATGTCAGCAATTCTCCGTGCAAGGCTGTAACGGTTCATTGTGCCCCCTTCCTAAAGGTTATTTTTGGTTTGCCTCATCTGATTGCTTGGTTTAAAACGTTGGGTAGATCTACACGTGTATTTTGTACTTAGTTATTCCAAAGTAGTTGCATATCTTTCAGGTCCTTTATCAGCAGTTGATTCCTGCCCGATATACTCATAACTTTTAGAGCTGTCAAGTCACCGATGCCACTATTTTTTTGTTCAGTGCTTACATAATAATTATACAATAATATTACTGTAGTATATTTATCATAGTGCCTGGGTGCTCAAAGGCCGCTGAAACAACGTACCCAGGCCTGCCTCACTGGCACAGCCACCTTCATGATGTGGCGCTTACCACTACCATGATTTCGTCTCTGCTCTGCTCTGCTCTGCTCTCTCTCTCTCTCTCTCTCTCTCTCTCTCTCTCTCTCTCTCTCTCTCTCTCTCTCTCTCTCTCTCTCTCTCTCTCTCTCTCTCTCTCTCTCTCTCTCTCCCCCCCCCCCCCCTCTCTGTCTAGCTTCTTTTCCTTCATAATTCATTCATAGGGTTATGCCATCTCATTTTCATCCACACAGTTTGAGAATAATAATAAAATTCAAAATGTACATTGGACTTTATCATCTTTGCACATGCATCACTGTGGCGCAGTGACACACACACACACACACACACACACACACACACACACACACACACACACACACACACATACACACACGCGCGCGCGCACACAACACACAGAGTGAGGAACAGTGGAGCTGTGATACATACGCGTGTCGGGTCTCCGGGCCGTCAAAGTGTGACCGGCTGATCGCCATCACATAATTGCCAATCTTCCAGTTCTAGAGCCCGCTTTCCACATGTTGCAGCATCGGTGCAGTCATATCATCACGTGGCGCTGTGACTTTGTTACCACTTCACTGTGACTTGAACTCATTGAAGGTGATCCAAACTCACACCGTCTTCCCTCTGTCCTAGTCAATAGTTGGTTCGAAAATCTGGAATCCTAAAGTTAGCTAAAAACAAAATTTAATGTGTCCTTCTACTTCTAGCGGTACTTCTGACAATGTGAGTGAGACTATGCATGTGCCTGCCAGTGAGTACAATCATAGTCATTGTCTTCGCAAGAACGAACTATCTTCACTTCACAACACACCGTGAATCAACGCCATTACTGCCTGGGATATACACAGCAATACTACCCTGGGCATGATCACTCTATCGGTCCTTCTCTCTGGTCCATTTAGAGAATTTCCTCTCCTTCGTGCAGTTTCAAAGAGAGGGCGTGCCTTGGGGAACACTCAACGACTGTGTAGTATGCACACGCAGCTGAGCACTAGCACTAGTAGATCCAGTACTGGATGGACTGGAGTCTGGACTGGAGTCTGGAGTCTGCCAGGGAATGGTAGATCAGTACGACCCTCTGACACCGGTGACGTACATAGCGGTACTACTCCACAGTCTCCACTGCCATGCCCACTGAGTCTGTGCATCATGCATGACGAGCTGCGAGCAAGGACTAGACTGAAGCAGTGAAGGAGTCAGTTGAGTAACAGTTGGAACTAGCTGACGGGATAACTGTCAAATTTTGTATGTGGGACGCTCGGCGACGCTCGCACTGCGATGGACATTTGCGTGTGCTGTCACATGTAGTGGTATGCCATGATGCATCGATGATGCTGATAGTGATACTGTGATAGGTAGGGAGGTTGACTAATGACAGCTGTCTACTTTCTTCGCAGGCTGAGGCAGCAAACATACGAATTTTTGATTTGAACTCGCTGCGTCCCATGGTCCGCCTCCGTAGTGTGTACACAGTTTCGTGTCCCTCCAGCGCTGCTACGATCATGTAGATCTACTGCTGGTGCTTGTACAGCTAGCTACTCTGCCTGAGACTGTCCCTAAACTACACGTAGCATTTTATTATGATTTAGGCATTTAGCGGATTTGGCTATGACTGCCCAGCCGGGTCAGGTTGTTCCGACACGCCTCTTCGGATAGCTTGCATGTTCTGTTGTTCGCCGAGGCAATGCCTTGCGCAAGTTGCGGAGATGCAACAGCTCTGTGGTTCTCATTATAATAATAATATTATTTTTCTTTGCTATTGCTAGCTTAGCCCGGTGACACACAGGCGACGATAAAATTGAGCACAGGGCGGCGGATCAGCCGCTCTCAATCTCTCTCAATGTGTAGTGAATTTACGAGCTCTGCTCTAGAATCGTCAAGGAGAGTTCCAGGGAACTGTTTCTCATCGTGAGGCCATTCAGGGCCACGTGTGGATGAAGGTCTAGGACGTCAGCTGGCTGGCCCTGACATAGCACCGTCCTGCATCAGCTTGCGCTAGTTGGGGTGTGTTGAAGCGCATTGGGGCGGGAGTTGTACGCAAAGAACGGCTCGCTGTCGCCGGTCTAGCCAGGATGGTGGCTGCGACTGCGACTGCAGGGCAGAGGAGCAGCTGATCAAGTGACGACCACCCATTTCACAGTATTCAGCCAAACGCGGGTGAGTCACAGTGCTGCTGTGCAGTTGAAGCAGACAATTATCATCAAGTCAATATTCGCACGTATTGGCGTGGCATCCAGTCATTAGTACAATACTCGGTAACTACTAGTACGCGTCGCGACATACGTGTATTTACCGTAGTTACTTGATTTATGACCACAGGATCAGAAGGTGTGTGCATTTAGATAATCTTCTGAAGTTCTAATAGTGTCATGTCTTGTCACTAGAATTTAGATACACACACTTGCCGCAGTAGTACTGTACATATCGAGTCCACAGGCCAGCAGGCCAGGGGCAGTTTCTTGTGAGATTCACCAGACAATCAAACTCCTAGTACTAGACTGAGACTGATAACAGCACTGTGTGCCACATGTAACCAATTACCTGATCTTTCGCCAGTCGACAAAACAGTCTTCTTTACAAGTTCTGGCCCGTAAAATCCGACCTCATGCATACATGAGTGCTGGGCTTTACACAGCCTGACTAGCCTTAGGCTTAGGCACCGTGACTAGCCTGTGTACTACGTGAGGCTGGCCGAATACCTTTCATTAGCTTGGATTTCACTGGCCAGCGCTGAACAATGATGCACGCACGGTTGGTGGATTTCAACCTCGCGGATAGTGATCTTCTGCAGCAGAACTGTCACTTGAAACCCAGTATTTGCTCAAGTTTAATAGCATTCCGTATTTTGACAAGCGACCAGCTAGACATGTTGAATATGGAGCAGCAGTGGAAGTGTGTAGTGCTAGCCTACATTGTTCACGTTGCGCACATGCCTGGTTAGCTGCATGGTGGACGTATGCACGCATACACGCACACAACATCTTAGTTGAGAATAACTGTGTTCACCTTCTCTGCTTGAATCTTGATTCTTCCAATACTGGCGGAATCTGAAATGCTAAACCTGTATAGTATTTCTGGCCTGGACAGCTCAGCCCCAGCCTTATGGAAACTGCCCCGTGCATAGAACATAGCTCTGGTTTCTATTCCTTTTCCAATTTCACTTTCGAGTGGATAATCTGTACATGTAGCAACTACAAACTGATTCACACTCAGTTCCATCATCCGGGGGGGGGGGGGGGTGGGGGGGGGCAACATACTTTGTCTCAGTACCATTCTTTACCCAGGACACACTTGAAATGTTCCTGAAGTACGTCATGTATAGTATTGAATAGAAAAGAGGGTTCGTTGTTGCTGTGAGTGTTCTGTATTCTTTACGCTACACCCTACGTCCTTGATGGAGGTACTCTAGTAGTTTCCCTGCGGATGTGGAAGGTCAGTTTGGCTGACTCTCATGCTATGACTTCACAGACAGATAATACTGGTATCCCCATGCTCTTCTCTTGTTGGCTTTACAGACACTGCAAGGTGGTGCACCGGCCACTGAGTGCATTGACGGCCTTGTTAGCCTTGTTGGCAGTGAAATATGGTGTCGCAGGGTGGTAAGTTCATACTACGGCATGTTTGCTACACATTCAAGCACACAGTGATGCTGAGAGTGCAAGCCATTGCATTGCCCGGTCTGCAAAGAGAATTCTAGACTGCACATAGCAAAGTGTATGGCCTAAGTCCATAGCAAAGTGTATGGCCTAAGTCCATAGCAAAGTGTATGGCTTAAGTCCTTCATATTCACATGTACTGTCGTGGACATGGCAATCCAGTCGGAAGTCAAGCGGCCCCAGTGCTGTGGCCATGCAGCCGTGAGTTCGCATGCCATCAACATGTGCACTGTGCATGCAACGTTCTGTACGCACTGAGGGCGCCGGCTGCGGTCATTCGACTGGATTTTCCATGTCCACGATAGTACATTGTACAGGCAGGCTCCGTCTCCAGGCGCTGAGGACGTATGATATACGTCTTTTCATGATGCCAAGTAAGGAATGCAGAGCCTGGGTGCCATGACCTGTAGCCTTAAATGGTTTAATGCAGACCTGGAAATTTCCAGGCCCCAATTTCGTACTTATGAAAGAATAAGAGGTAGAGTACTGTGAAGGACTATGTACATGAACATGTTCATAGTATGGCACGGTGACACTGCTAGCTGCAGGCCCGTCTTAGCTGCGCCGTCTTCTCAGGCAGATAATGATTACCAATGGAACAATGTTCCCGATCACCAACGGGACACCCCCTACAGTGATTTTTGAATTAGTTGTAGAACGTCAGGACCGTCGGTCAGTGCCGTACAATGTTATCGCACGAGCTGATTGTTTAGTAACTGGTGGTGTTAGTGGACATTATAGCGTAACTTGTAGTTCCTTGGTCCTTTCCTTTACTATAAAGTGATTTTAAACCATACCAAAATTACCTACACTGAAAATTTGATATGGACCCGGTATTCCCGGTATTAACACATGTAGCTCTATCCAATACAATAGCGTGTGCACAGTGAGCTATATCACCGGCACAGCTTGTTCTTGTCCGGCCCGCCACTTTGGTCTCCATGTAGCTTGATGATTTGTAACAGATTATTAACAGATTATTAAAAGACGCAGGCAGGCAATAATCGTGGTGGGGCGGCCTACGTGGCATATCGCTGCAAGGGTTGCATGCTTCATGTGCGATGTAGTGTTAGAGTTTCAAACAGCCGCACTGAACTTAGTTCAGGACAAGATACATCATGCCATTGTACCACATGTCGTGTGCGTGTTTCCGTTGCCTGCCGTTGCTGCACTCACACAGTCTGTACAGTCCAGTTACACACATGGCAGTGCGTGATAGTGTGTGGTAGTGTGTGGTAGTGTGTGGTAGTGTGTGGCGATGCATCGGGTAGTGCACAGTAATGCACGACTGCATTGCGACGCAGGACCATGTGAGTAGGTGTGAGAATCGTGATGTGCAGTTACTCTGGTCTGTACCCTAGCCTGGAGAACAATTCTGATTTGCGTGCAGAATTAAATGTTCATACTTGTCATGCCCCTATGGCTTTCAGGTGAAGATTTCCCTAAAACACAGTGCCAACACTGTCGTGGAATGCAGCTTATTCCCTTTGCAGCACTCCTACAGGCATGTGTGCTTAGGGTCAGCAGTATCATGCTATTCTCAGCTCTACTGGTTTTCCTGTGTGTTTCTGCTCCTCTGTTGCTAGTTGTGATTGGTGCCAGCTCGGCCGTGGGCACATTCGGCCTGCTATGCATAGCTACCATCATCTATGTACTATGCTGTCGCAGCAAGTCCAAGACTACTGGTGAACAGGCGGAGAACTACAAGGTGGCATCGGCACCTAACTACCGCATTGATGCACCAGACCCACCACCCCTGGACTTGCAGGTGCAGACGATCAACTCTGGTGATGATTGTGATGGTTGTGATGGTTGTGATGGTTGTGACGAAGGCGGTGATCAGGACGGCCATGCAGCAGGTTTAAAGAAAGGACATTACCCACCGTTGCGCACGTCCATTACTCTACCGGCACTCAGCAGGACACAGCTTGGCAACAAGCCACCACGCAAGCGACCACTGAGCCAACCTTCACTGGATATGCACAGCACAGCCATTGACGAAGAACCAATCAGCGCGCCCGATGTTCCAGGTCCGAGGGAGCACGGTGCCAGCAACTCACGGCTATCCCAGGGACGACTCCGGAGATTGAGGTCAAAGGATTACTCAGCTCTCCAGCTGTCAATGGATAAGGGTGATGAAGGCGAGAATGATTTTGGCGATTTAGTATCTTTCGAGAAGGGCTTCGCCAAGACTCTGGAAAGCCTAGGGGGCACACAGGAGCAGCATGCCCCATATGGCCAACTGCAGATCAAGCTTGAGTACATTACTGCATCGTGTGCACTACGAGTGCATGTACTACGTGCCATTGGCCTACCCGCGATGGACATCGGCGGCACGTCCGATCCATTTGTTAAAGTCCTACTTATTGACACGCTTCAGATAACACCAGCCGGAAAGGTGCTGAAGATCGAGTCCAGTTGGAAGACTAAACACGAGAGCAAGACGCTGAATCCCGAGTTTGATGTCCATTACGACATGATGTGTCCGCCGTCCATACCTCTGCAGAGGCTTGGTATCTTGCTGCAAGTCTACGACTATGACCGACTGTCACGCAATGACATTATCGGTCATGCCTGGGTGCCACTTAGTGACTTAGACCTGACCAGCATACCTACACTCTGGAGGGCTCTGGAAAGAGGCAAACAGATCTCTACGGAGGAGGTAAGCTGCTAAAACCTTTAAATGCAACTTCTACCCATGGCCGTCATTCACCATAAATTTCTCCAATACGTCAGTGCTTTTGGAGAGTGCATAGCAAGCGACAAAAGATCCAGCAATTTAGGAGTGCTGTTCTCACCAGCCACGGGTATATCTTGTGTGGTTGAGGATATTCACAGCCCAGATCGACATTGAAACACAGCTGGATGCAAGTGCACAGACATTTTGATTGATGTACCGTTTTTCCGTTTTCCATTCCCTCGACTACAAATATTGATACATTGCCCATACTCCCCCCCCCCCCCTACTAGGCTGTGCATGAAGTGTGTGGTGAGGGCTGTGTCCCACAAGCCTGTGTAGTGTCACAGGAAGCGTGAGTTTCCGTAGTTTGAAGAGGATGCTGAACGGTCTCTGCTGGGATGACAGCTACACCATAGCTCAGTGGCTAGAGCATTGCTGGCCTCAAGCGAAGGTCGCTGGTTCGAGTCTTGGTGGTGACAGTCAATTTTCTTCAGACTTTTTTCCCCTTTTCCATTCGGCCGACTGACTAGTAATGAAGATGTGATGTACCGTTGCTAGGAGTTATTTATTAATGCGTGTTTTAACTTGCTTTCACTGGAATTTGTAAATGCCGAAGTCCCCCTAAACTTTTGAAAGGATTGGGAGAACTTCAATCAAATTCAAAAGATCAGTCGCGGAAGTGAACTGCCTGAAAAGAGAAGAAAAATCGCCAGACCCACCAGGACTCGAACCCGGGACCTTGCTTGTCACGAGCAATTCTTTCAAATATTGATCACTTTCTTTCGCCTCTGGTAGTGTCCAGAAACTGACCGTGGTTGGTCCCCTGGGGGAGGGAAAAAGACCTAAGTGCCATCAGTATGTGTGGCACATGTTGTGAGCTGCCTTTTGAGTGAAAAACTTGTTAGCACCTTCTAGGTTCAGCCTGGTCCCATAGCTCAGTGGTTAGAGCATTGCTCATGACAAGCAAGGTCCCGGGTTCGAGTCCTGGTGGGTCTGGTGATTTTTTCTCTTTTCAGGCAGTTCACTTCCCCGACTGATTCTCCCTAAACTGTGACAATTTTCTCTAATCACCCTAGAAGGCTGAATATCATTGTGACCAGAAACCTGGACTATTCAGTGAAGCAAAACTTGAGTAAAACCCAATATTGGCAGTGAGTGTGTTCTCCTAAAAAATGTTCTCCTATTTCTTTAGGTGAGCATTGCACTTGGTGAAGTGGAGGTAGCCATTGGCTACAAGAGTCAGAAACGTCAATTGACAGTGCTGATCAAGTATGCAAAGAAACTACCAAAGATTAGTCTCTCCAAGCCACCAGGTAAGTTGCTGATGTTAGTGTTCAAAAATTCAAGGAGATATATTTGGGGGGGGGGGGGAGGGGTATGTGTGCACATGGTTGTGTCTACATGCATGTGTGCATGATGGTTGCATATGTAGAGCTTCATATGTGTGCATTCGGGTGCACAGGCAAACACATGCCAGGGGGTTAACAAACACATGACATTGTCACCGGCATGTATTTTGAAAACAATGTAGGAAAGATCTACTTTCCAGTATACATGTAATAATATTCCTAATATTCGCGGGATCCGCATCGGCATCGCTGAATATTCAGAAACACACAAACTAGCCTTCGCATCCGCAGGCCACCACTGTGCCTGTTCGCCTTAGTATACATGTAGAGCCTTGGAAATAGAGTGCAGACATGTGGCCAAGCTTGTCAATTGGAACATTATGCTGCCTGTTTGTTTGTCATGTTTACAAGTTACGGTGTGATAACACTGTACACACTGGTACATGGTAGTTGCTAATGACTCCACAAGGACATAGTATGGATACATTGCCGAAGTGACACGTGCAAAGGTTTTTTTGGGATGGTACGGTCAACCATCAGATGCGCTCCTTGAAAGCTTTGCCATACTTGCTATTGACATAATTTCAACTTGAGCTTCATGATATGCTGGATTCCTTTCGATGCAGATCCCTGCGCTAAAGTTCGCCTCATCTACGAGGACTGCAAAATCGGTTCGAAGGATTTCAAACCAGAGAGGAACGATCAGAATCCAACATTCAATAAGACGGCACATTTCACACTGGATGCTGACATACCCATTGAGGAGTGCGTGATGACGGTGTCTATATGTCACCGCGAGGGCATGACGTCCATTCCGATAGGTATCGTCAACTTTGGCGTCAGCATCCTGACCGACCAGGATGCCAGCGGTCAGAACCACTGGAATGACATCATGCAGAAACCGGCTGGTGAGCTCGTCTCCAAGTGGCACAAGTTGCACTCACATGTGCATGCAGCTACGTACAGCAAGAAGAAGAAGAGGGTGACAAAGTCGGAGTGAAGGAATGCCAGTTACGTACAGCAAGAAGAAGAAGAGGGTGACAAAGTCGGAGTGAAGGAATGCCGAGTAGTCGAAATGGCTGCTTGGAATGTTCAACATGTTTGGTCTTTTGTCAGAACTTGTTACAATGCAGTTTATGAGGGTGCGGGACAGTGATGAGAAATCAGCTCCCAATCTGATAATCTCCTCTGCCATACATGACGTACATTGTAAAGACCAGGATAAGACAACCGTGGTCATGCAACACCAGAGACCATTCCTTTTGGAGTGCATTCCGACAATGAAGCTGACTGTAGCTATTCATAATGTGATTACTACCGGCAATCGTTTGGAAAACTATTCTTTCAACAATGTATTGATGACAACAATGTATTGATGACAACAATGTATTGATGGGTTTGAGCATATAACCATAGTAAGCCTATTATTATTAATGTGATGCTTGTAGTTCAAGTACACATACTTCCAAGTACATGTACGTGATACATGTACTTCCTCTGCACATGCTTATCAATTACAAGTACATGTATCAGCATGCCGATATATTTTCTTGGCAATGACGCCAGATCCGTCTTACTCTGAAACTAAAGTCTATTTTTTTCTTTCTTTCTACATGCTGCGAAGTACGTCATCGGCAGTGTATGGGCTTGATGGTCGCAATCACAATGTTTGGCAGACAAATTGCTTGAGGGTGGGCACATTTTATTCTATACTAGTAGCTTGCATAATAGTGATTCTGAAAATGTTGTTTTATTGCTACAGTTTACCTTTATTTCCTTCTTGTTCAGACTGTGATGATAATTATACACAAGCTGCTCAGTGACTTCAGTTTCAAACAGCAACTCGAGATTGCATGGGGCCGCCGGGCCGGTGTGGTGCAGGCGTGCGCCGGGCAGCAGTGCTGACCCAGTTGAGGATGGTGGATTGAAGATCATGGCGTTGTATCAGTCTGTCTTCATCAGGGAGCGATCAGGCGAGCTCAGCCCCCACATCCCTCGTTGCATGCAGTCGCCGACAAGTATTGTGTTGGCTGGCATTTTTCTCACATCCATAATGATAATCATGGAGGGCTTTTCACGCCTCTTTTGTGCAAGTTAGTTCCGGGTTCCTGGAGTACCTGGACAGACAACTACAATGTGTACGCACTACTAGTGACCATGATAGGAGTTGTAGGCGCGCCAAGAGTCTGCGCGGAATGAACACCTTGTCTGCTCTCGTTACCATGGTTACGGGTGCAAAACACATCGCGAAGTGATGATCACGGAAATCGACTACAGTGTAAGAGTACAGCGTGTTTGGCCCAATTTGTGCTTCCGCTGTGATGTCGGCAAAGTTAGTTGGGTCAACAGGAACGCTAAATTTTGGGAGACAGATCAGTGTCACCTCCAGAGCTGGATCAGCCGGGTCACCGACTCGGTTGGGGGGGGGGGGGGTGCTTGAACCCGCTTGCAAAAAGAACACTGGGGCACCTGTGACCCATTTGGGTCTCAATCAGGGAGGGGTCGAGTCCTCATGTAGCATGCGTGCTAATGCATGCGTCAACTTAGATAGTCTTACGTTTAGCACTCTCGCCCAATGACGGTGGCATATGCATTATGCACCCTTGTCACTCTGTACACTTGCACGCTCTTTCTTCTCACACCTTTGTATTTCACGCCCTCAGTTTCCATTGCTTATCTTCAGTTGATTTCATCCATTCTATTCATTCTGGTGATTGATTCGAGTCAAGAATGATTGATTTCTCCAGTGCCTACCGTACCGTGTGCATGTGCGCTTCACTCAGACTCCCTGATGTACATGTACATGACAATACTCAATAGCCGCACTTGAATGAACCCGGAACTGACCCGTTGCAAGAGTTGTGCCAGGTACAATGTACACATGCATGTACCGGTTTGAAATCCTAGACAGACACTGCAGATACGGACAGCATACCTGCCAACAACAGTACATAACCCCAGGGTTATGTACTCTTGCTGCCAAGTAAAGTACTGAGAGTGCTTTTCCTGGATCGCCAGGGCAAATTCTCGGGATTTGCCTTGGTTTTCAGGATAAGTCTTATTTTTTTCCAAAATTCCATTTCCAACTTTTTTGAAGTGATGATGCAAAAAGTTTGTGACAGCAACAATTCATAAAACTAAAAGGAGCACTGCCACTAGTAGTAGTAGATCTACTGGAACTACAGGCTATGGCAGTACGAGGGGAGAACTAGACAAGTCACTTGAAAAGTTGAAGTGCTCAGAGAACAATAATTATCAAGACTTGTCTCGTGTACAGTGATTTTCGGGATAATCGACAGTGATTTCGGGATCGCGGGAGTTTATCCAAAAATGCGGGATAATTCCGAAAAACTCGGGATACTTGGCAGGTATGGGACAGGGACATACATGTACATGTATATACATGGCCATGTCGGTGATTGTATTGTAGGCCAGCTAGCCCGCCCCTGGTCAGACCAACGGCGTTACGTGGGCGCTGGCAGGCTGGCACCCTATATACCTGTACCTGCGGATAAGACTACAAAACTTAGTACTAGTACTTCTTTTTTCTTTTTTTTTTATTAATTAATGCCGCCTGCCGGCTTTCTCTTTTACCTCGAATGATTTACAATCTGTATCACAATTATTTGTGGGTTCAGCAATAAAGGATGTGTGACAAAACTTAGTACTACTTACTACTAGTGCATGTGCGTATGCACATGCAATGCTGCAGTTTGGAGCAAACAGTCCGGGTGATCATGTAAACCGATAATTAGAATTGCCAAAGCCTTGTAAGGTTACATTCTATTGCCAAACAAGCTCAGTGAGAAAATCTCCAAATAATAATTATCACCACGGCCCAAGTCGCTGCAACTAATACTAAGTCTTGCTACATACTGTAAAAGCCATACATGTACATGTATAACGAAGTGCTAACTCTAAGAGAAATCTGTCGTTAAAATAGAAATCGCTATAGAAATCGATACACATACTGTCCTATTGAGCGTTGAGAATAAGTGAGAATCGTTACCTGGCTTTGGTACACGTAAACCAGTCAATTTTGGGAAATCGTTATACATGTACATGTACATGTACATGTATATGCGCCTCGTTAGAATAATGACTTTTACAGTCACGACTTGTCTCCAAATGTTCGCCTTTGGCAGTTTCCCATTTGGAACTTGGTCAGACAGTAGTATCCTGACGCCCCAAGGGAGAACTTTATACATGTACATGTAATTATTTGGAATCAAGTTACAGTACAAAATGTCATGATTGTAATGTTACAAGGTGCCTTACAGCTACATCACTACATGTACAGATCGTGGTCTGGTGATGTTGAGTGTTGACTGTTGAGTGTGGACTGTTGAGTGTTGGTAGTGTACTTTAAAATAAAAAGGTCTTTGTTAGGCCCTCAGTTGTGAGTTACCGATTGAGCATCCGGAAAAGCAGAGATAATAATAGAGATTTAGTACTGTAAGACGTATTAACGTTAGTACGAAGAAATAGTTTGCTTGCCAGAAACTTACTCAATCATCAGAAGAGCTTTGTGCCGCACCCCCCCCCCCCCATGTTTCCTTATTGGACTTTAACACCTTTGGCAAAGGTCTCTTTCCCGCAGCACCAACAATGCAGACACAGATCGATGCTGAGTGTAATGTCGTATTGGTGTCCAGCGCTTTTGCACAAGGCATCACTCACTGTATTTTCTTTACCGTTCTTTTGCGAGTACGCGTCCTACTGTACTGTACGGTATGTATAAGCGCTAAAGACTTTGATCACCAGATTCTCACATACATGTGCTGTACAATATTCAGCTTCCTCTGCTAGTGACCGCAAACAGTACACGTGTATTGTTCTCATGAAGCTAGAATCAGGTAAAACTACTACAACTAATTACTTAGAACAAGTGCTGCAAAAGTAACTCCTCGGATCTTCAGGCGCATTTCCCGGTGTCAGTGGTCCCACTGCACACGCTAAAGCCAGTAAAATAAAAGGAGTACAAGTCATGTAGTAGTACAGTAGGTATCGGTTATAGCGTGGGTGTTTGAAAAACGACTTTCTATTCTTATTTCCGCTATTTCTTACACACGATAAATATTATAGTGTGACGTATCATATGCATGTGCGCATAGCCAGGAAGATCATCATACATGTACATGTACATGTACATGCAACGACGTAGTGCTACTGTGTATGCGGTTGCTCATACTTCCAAAGACTAGTTCCCCCCCCCCCCCCCCCCCCAGGGCCATAGCCTAGGTATACATGTAGGTTCACCATGTGGCTGAGCAACAAACAGATGCACTTGCAGCATTATGAATATGATGCAATTCGAGTCGGTTCAGAACTGTATCGGGCAGATGTTATTACTACAGGCGATACACTTTGTACTAATCTGGCATGTTTTGCTACACAAAGTCCATTCTTAGGACCGATATCATATTATATTACACGATAACATTGCTTGTAAGAATAAATATACACATGAAACCCATGTTATGATTATGAAAATATGAGAGTTCATTCTTGTAGGCAGTATATTCTTTTACACGACCACGCTATAACCGATACGCACTGTACACTGTACTAGTAGACTCTAGTCTAGTCTAGTCTAGACGGTAACACCATGATGCACCCACCACTACTAGCACTAGTGAAAATACACCAGCTACAAATACAATGACCATGTCAATAGCCATTGGCGGACTATGCTCGGCCAATCGTCAAATAAATAAATTAATTATGCTTTTGATTATGCCACAATTATGGCAACAAATAATATGCTGAATTATGCTCGGTTCCACTATGTATTCACGCTGTACATAGAGGATTGAGAAACCACGCATACACACACGGCCATGCCCTAAGCATACTGTTTGTCTAAACGGAAATATTATGCCGACCTTACATGTTGGAATCCGTATTATGCGGGAGCATAATGTTTTGACGAAATCCCAAGATTATGCCAAATATTATGCCGGCATAATCCGCCAAGGACTACGACACGGAGTCGTAACTGGGGAAAAAAAAAAAACATCTGCAGGCTTTCTGACAAAGCAAAGCTGTATTATGCCCCTAAGCATAATTTTGTCTAAACCGAAAGATTATGACCTTACACGTTGGAATCCGTATATTATGCCGGAGCATAATTTTTTGACGAAATCCCAAGATTATGCCAAATATTATGCCGGCATGATCCGCCAAGGGCTACATGTCAATGACATGGCCATATGGAGCCTGAAAGGCAGCTCTCATTCTGTGAGAAGGAGAATGCAAATGCAAATATGCACCTCATGGGGTACTTCTACTACTAGTAGTAGTACTACTTGGGACGACGGACTAATTGATGCAGTTCCAGTATGGCAGTATGGCAGTATGGCCGCAGTATGGCAGTAGCAATTAGCCCACTACTATACTAGTAGAACTACCAGTCATGTAGATCTACTTCACTGCGTGAGATAATGCAGATGCAGCTTTCTGTCAGGCTTTCAGCGCGATACCGATGCACCGACTTTCACAGTTTCAGCCTCGTCATTCGTCCAGGGACGAAAACGTAAACCTCCCTTCTGGTGTGAAAGCACAGTCAGTGTATAATAATGTCTATGTCCAGAGCTACGCTCTCATGTATGTCTACTTATACTAAGAATACTTAGTACGCAGTATCCATGCAAGTACATGTACATGTAGCACAATGTCAATACTGAAACAGGCTGAGCCGCTCTCAGTATTGTACTCTCTGGTAGTGCGGTATTACGGGCTATGACAGTATGAGTCTATGACTCTTAGTACAATGTCAATACTGAAACAGGCTCTCAGTACTCCCTGGTAATGCGGTATTACGGGCTATGACTCTTAGTCTTAGCTACTCTGGCTATAGAACTTGTAGGCTGTGATCATTGCATGACAGGTATTCCACCTCGTGCAGCAGCTACATCGATGTAGGGTCACACCAAGAGTCAAGACCACCTCCAAGACGAGGCAAGAGTTCCACAATCTCCGTCGCTACTACTAGTACTAGTAGTAGTAGATCCACTACACCTTAGTCTTTGGGGCTCGGAACGTAGACCTACCCGGTGCGATGTGTTGCCAGAGCTGCAGAGGTCAGGTGAGGACTTGACCAAGTAGTTGACCATTCTCGGTGCACTAGTAGTCAGTAGTTGTGTTGTCCTCTGAGTCTGAAGAAAATTAATGTTCTCGTGCATGTACTAGTAGTCCTTGGATTAGCTGTGGATTGTTGGCTGTCTTCTGGAGGACTCATTGCTCCTGCTTACCCGTGCGGGTATCCCGCTCACTGCAAACGGAGTTGTGCGTTGCGGTGCGGGTGATACGAATACTCGGAATAGTAATAGCGTCCATCATACACTGCTAGAAATAAATGCTTGTCCGGATATCCGTTACCATAAATCTGCTGTCGGGTGAGCTTCCCACGGCCCAACCAGGACCACAAGACTGGTGCCGAAGAGAATCGGATGTAGGCTGTGCGTGTGGCCGTGGGCGTTGTCGATCGATGTCTATCCTTCAGCGCTATGCGGAACACCCACCATCTTTGCCGTGGTGTAGGTTTTAGTTCGCGCTGAGACAGGACAACACAACTAAAACCTGATACGGGTAAGCACCTACTGTATCATTAGACTTGCTGTCACCCGCGTAGTCTACTGCCGTACTGGCTCGAATTTAGTTTGTAACGAACACGTCATGGCACCTGTGTCCTAACCCCGCTGCTCTAAGAAGTGAATGAAGACAATGCCGCGCCATCGGTGGTTCGAAAAAGGTTATTAAATTTTGTCAACGCCGGGTATTGTCTTCAAAGTGTTGGCTATAATGTGGGGTGTGAGTAGTCTTCATGTAGCTCTGGGGGGGGGGGGCTTGTTTCAGTGAGGCTGCGATGAGCCCCATGAACAAATGGTCAGGCTTCTAAAGATCCTATTGGCATTGGCCCTTTGAACGCGTGCCGTGTGTTCTTATCTACTGGCGTTTAGACGCGGATCATTCAGATCTCTTCAATCTAATCCGCGGATCATTCAGATCTCTTCAATCTAATCCGCACACCAACCATTGCCATAATTTCCGGACGTGTAGCATTTCCCATGTTTCAGCAAAGCTGTTCCGTCTCCTGCGCTGTTCAAGGATATGACACATGCACAATTCTGATGTGGCACCAGCAGACTCTACGTGGCATAGCACTGACCAGTTGCAGCTGCATGGGCAAAATATCATTATTATCATTTAGTTCTGCAGGGTCACCAGTCTCACTCAGCTAACATACTCAGCTGAGAATACCAGTGCCAGCGTAGATCTTGCTGATGTTATCTCTTGTACAAAGTCCACGTATATTCCTGAAGAGATATATTCGAGGACTACTGGTTTCTTATTTGTGTACATTGGTACCAAACTGGAGGACTTCCTAGTCTCAAATTGATCATTATACTTGTAGAGACAAAGAATGCTTTCTGAAAATTCTCCAACTCCACCGCAGCGTTTTCTTTCCACTTTAAAACACCTCTTTTCGTACAGCTGAGAGCCTGTTCCGGGATGGAGGTGTTTTTCAAGTGGAGACAAAGAATAGTGTAGAAAACCAAGCAAAAATAATGATAAAACCTGCACCAAGGATAGCCAGTAGAGATGTAAGATGAGAATGAAAAAAATCAGTCTGATTGCTTGTGAATGAACAGTTTGATTGCTCAAGTAGTCAAGCGAAGAAACTGCTTTGAGGGAACACTTTCTGAGAATGTCTGAAATTGGCCGACATCTCTAGGAAGGATTTATGTGTAGTGTATGCTGCAATGTCAGACTTGTCAGTACCCAAGGTAGTTGTGTGCACAATACAGTAATGCTTGGATCTCCTTTTTTTCAGCAAGCAGTATGTGAAAGCAGCTCCATCTTTGAAACTATCTATACCGCCACTGGCTGACTTCTCCTTGCACATTGCATAATGTCCCAATACTTAAGTATCATTGGTACGAATACAAAGTATTGCTGCAAGCCTATGTGACCATGCTGGCAACCTTCATCACAATGACCATAATAATTATGGTGACACGAACACGGTGTCAGTAGCAAGTGCTGCAGAGTGTGCACTTGCACCCTACATAACACTGCACATGGACTGAAGCCTCATATCAGCATGACGTTGTTTACAGTAACTTTTTTAATGGCAGCGCCTTTTAAAACACAAACAGCATTGGGATTCTCTTGTGTGCCTGGGGGGGGGAGTAGGAATAATACAACTGTATCACAAGACCAACAATACAAAAACTACACATTAGTGACGACTGCTGACAGCCCACATTACAGTTCTTCTAAATGCAAAGCCAAAGGTCAGGCGGCCATACATTGGTTGTTGTCTCATGTAGACTGTTAACTCTTTCAGCAAATCACAGTTGTCCCTAATAAGAATAGATGAAAACTATGGGTTGAATAGTTATTAAACTGTTCAATTTGTCACACGTGCATATTTTTCTTCAACAAAACTGTCCCTCTATGTTCACAAATACACCTAATTTTGTGATACTGCTTTTAATAGCACTTATAGCTGGGAACCTTATGTTCAGTTGTGTTGTTCCATCCACTTGAAGCAAAATTTATACCTAACTGCTATCATGTAGCGATGGCATCAAGCATATACATGTACATGTACATATTGTACTCAATCCAATGGCAGCCACTGACTGTTTTGACCTTGTAACACTTCACCAGTGGACCTTGGAGTTACTGCAAAAGCTCATCGCAATGAAGTCCAGTGAATGGAACGAAACATCATTGTTTACTTAGATTTTTATAGATGCATGAAAGTCACAGTGCTCTACTGACTGCGAGAAATACACTCGGTGAGCTTTGCAGTAAGTTCATGATTACGTCGTGCTACATCAAACATTCTTGATAGGTAGTAGATTTCACTTAGCCCATCTGGACTACCTGGGCAATGTTCCGAAGACAGTATTATGGGCCTGAGGCATAATAGATTTGTTGTGTGAATTTGTTTGTGTTTTTTTGTCTGATGCCGATGGTCTCTATCTGCAGTTGGATACACCACACCGATTCAAACATGATATCAAATATGAGTAAGTCAGTCATGTACATTGGAATCCTCTCCATTCCCGCTTGTATGTGTGGCACTGAACTGGTAGTAGCTGCTGTCTAATTACCGTCTTGTTGAGCTGCTTACAGATTACATAACTGTATGGTCACTGAGAAACCTGTGGTGAAATCTAGCATCACTATCTAGTAAGGCCATGCTCTCTGCTCGTTGCACCACAGTCCAGTGTTCATTGCTCGTTGTACCACAGTCCAGTGTTCATTGCTCATTGCACCACAGTCCAGTGTTCATTGCTCGTTGCACCACAGTCCAGTGTTCATTGCTCGTTGCACCACAGTCCAGTGTTCATTGCTCATTGCACCACAGTCCAGTGTTCATTGCTCATTGCACCACAGTCCAGTGTTCATTTTGCTAAGGCGCACAGCTCCTCTTGTATTGACTTTCTAACTTCGAACTTCACCGGAGCCCTTTACAGCAAATAGTTCAAGAATCAAACATCATATCCAGTGGTCTCCATGCTGTAGATTCCTTTTAACATTCCCGTCAAATTTTCAGGATTTCACATTGAAGATTTCCCATACTTGTCTTATTGTCCGCAAACTCCAAATGCAGCCACATACACAAGTATGAAACCTCCCTGTAACACTTCAATAATGGTCTCTTTACTGCCCATCATCAGGAGCCGTCACCCTGATGATGGGCTGCCGGCCCAAACGTTTGCTGGAACACAATTGACGACTCGCAGTAAAGAAAGTAGAAAGGAAAAGGACATATGGAAACGAGTTAAGAGTAACTCTCCACCACTTTCTGACTGTATAGTATCTAGTTACAGTGGTGGAGAGTTACTCTTAACTCGTTTCCATATGTCCTTTTCCTTTCTACTTTTATTATTGGCTCAATACCCGAGTTTCAAATCGAAGTATTGGAGTGAGTTTTCATAACAGACTGGCTATGCCCGAAGAAATTGGTGAAATTAGGGATTTCGCAGCAATGAGACAATTGATGGTAGTGGCTGCTGATTTGCACGAGATGCATGTACATTATGTGTGTGTGTGTGTGTGTGTGTGTGTGTGTGTGTGTGTGTGTGTGTGTGTGTGTGTGTGTGTGTGTGTGCGTGCGTGTGTGTGTGTACTGAGTCTGTGTGTATGTATATAAACAATGTTCTGTTTCCGGTGTGATCCATGCAGTCCTCTATGCGGCGGCAGCAGCAGGAGTTACGTTCTTCCTGTTACTGTGCTGCTGCTGCATGTACTACCGCTGCTGCCGCAAACGTGGACGGCAGAATTCCAAGAAAGCCAAACTGGAGAGTCAGATCACCAAGTATCGAGAGGGCTACGAGGTTCTAGCTAGCCCGTACAAGGTGCCGGGAATAGCTGAAGAAACCTTACCAATACAGGATGCTAACAAAGATACAGGCGGTGAACCATATCCGCCTCCAGCACAGCCAAGCAGCCATTCCGCAACTCCACCTATACGCTCTATGTGGCCACAAGATGAAGACACAAAGACAGATAGCGGTACTTGGGCAAGAGGAAAATCACTGGCAAACCACAAAGATCCATTATCCATGTCCCGGAAAGGATCTGCAGTGTCGTTGAGCCCGCAGGAACTGAAAGCCTTACGCAGTCAATCACTTCCACTGAGATCACAACTAGAGAACTCAAACATGGCACGGCGTCGCTCGTTCATGGCACACGAAGTAGAGTATGATCCGCTCAAGGAACCCAGCCTGAAGTCACGCCAGATTACATCCCTGCCACCATCTCTTCTAGCATCGCTGTCTTCCCTGGACTCGGCCGGCTCCAGTGAACTAGGGTCAAAGCTAGGGCGTATCCAACTGCGAGTAGAGTACGTAGTAGGACTTGAAGTGCTGCGCTTTCACTTGGTCAAAGCCGTGGATTTACCTGCCATGGATGCAGGCGGCTCATCAGATCCTTACGTGGAAATCAGCCTGATTGATACAAAGATGCTCCTAGCGGACGGTCAAGTGTTGCGCAAATTCTCCACCTGGCGATCTAAGGTACACGACAAAACACTGTTTCCAGTGTTTGATGAGCAGCACGACTTTGAGTGTCCGCAATCTGTGCCAACCAATCGACTGGGCTTCCTGCTGCATGTGTATGACCATGATGTCGTGTCCAAGGATGACCTCATCGGCCACGTCTGGTTCCCGCTGAAGGACGTCGACCTCTCACTGTGTGGCAAGATCTGGAAGTCTGTAGATCCAGGCAAGCGAATACGGGTAAGGAGACATGGCATATGTTAATGCTGTCAGCCTGATGGTTCAAGAAACGTACCTAATTTCCCTTGGTAACCATGGTAACTCTGTGGGGAATACCCAGCAGGAGAACACAGTCAGCCGGGCTGTCCTCCTCTGCTATGAAGCCTATGGCAACATGTATGTGACTGATATTCCACATCTCCGAGAGAGGGCCATGAAGTTGCAGTCAGTTTTGTTTTTCTCGTCCATTTTTCATTGTTTCCACGAGCAGACTAGCCTGGCCACACTACCAGTATGCACTATGCACGGCTATGTTTTTCCCTAAATCGTTAGGTCCTACTCCCAATGGGGTTGTAACTTGTAATGCCCTCCTCGACCAATTGGCAATGGGCGGGGGGGGGGGGGGAGGGAGTCTACCCTCTAAAACACACTGCTTGACAGACTAGGTAAATAATGCAAATAGTACAAAACACATGCAAGAACTATTATCCCAATTATAGTTCTTGCATGCTTTATAAAAATTAATAGTTCTTGGTTGTATTTCGTAAATACCGTAGTAAATTTTGAAAGGATTGGGAGACTTCAAAGTCAGAAGATCAGTCAGGGAAGTGAACTACTGTAAATATACAAAATTTCGGCGCTGCAAAATTTCGGCACTTCGCGATTTTTGACATTTCGGCGGCCATTTATTTTCGGCGTGGGGTAGAGGGCATAGTGTATACATGTATAGTGCGACAGATGCTGTGAAAATTTTCATCGGCGTTTTAATTTAGGCGTTTTGGGTCGGTGCCGAATATAGCCGAAATTAAATAGCTGCCGAAAATTTGTATATTTACAGTATATCTGTTGGACTCAGTAGAGCGTCCAGCCCCTATATGATGTCCAACCCCTATATAAAGTCCATTGGTCCAAAATCCACTGTACAGAGTCCAAACTTGAAATCAACTGTGAGCTCAAAGTTTAGATGGGCATCACTGCCTGTATATAGTCCAGCCAATTGGCTTCACCCCTATATAGAGTCCATTGGTCCAAAATCAACTGTATGGAGTCCAAACTTTGAAATCAACTATAAGGAGTCTTTATGTGGACAACACTCCCTGTATAAAGTCCAGCCAATTAGGCATCCCCTATCCAGAGTTCGAAATTAGACAAAGGATCTGCTGTAAGCAGTGAATATTAACCAGAAAACGGCCTCTCCCTTTAATCCTTTACATCATTCACTTCTCAAGATAAAAAATAAGTATTGAGGCGCCACTGCAGCCACTTCATTACATGAAAAACCCTACAAGCACCATCCTCAAATCAAGTGGTCTCTTTGCAGACGCTGCAAATTACAATATCTCAATCATGTAGTGTTGCCAAATTATTGTGCACGCACACACATGCACACACCCACACAACGCCAAGAAAATACCTAGAAAAAAACCAAGAATCGAAAGAGAATAATGGAGAGCCAAGGATTAGTTATTTGTTTTCAAATTATTGTGCGCACGCACACACACACACAAACTTATACAATGCCAAGAAAACACCAAGGAAAGAGTAGAGACACAATACACATGCAACTCCAACAGCCATGCAAACGTTCACCCATTTACACGTAAAGTCAAGAGGGATAACAAATAATTATACGAAACGAATGCATACGTGGACGGGTGCATGCACGTTTACATACATGTAGTAGTGTAAGACTAAGAGAGTAACATAGTGCAGTAGTCAGCATAATACTAGCACATGCTGAGAGTGCAATAGCAAGCTTCACCATTGCTCATGGCCATGCAAATGTTCAGCAGCACTCAGTTCCGCAAGCTTCTGAAGATCAGCACACCTGCAACAAATAGATAATACAAGGATACGCTTATTACCGTAATGATGCATGGGAGCACACAACTACCAAGTTCTCAACGAATGTGATGCTCAATGAAAATCCATCCACTCAAAGACCTGTGAACAGGTGACGGTGGGGACAATAATCTATTAGTAATACGAGGAATAAGATCGTTTGTGCACACTCAAGACGCACAGACACACCACCATACATGTAGTGTACACAGTGTTTCACTTCACTGCAACTAAATTGAAATGAGATGATTTGAACAATCTGTACAGCGTTGCCGTCAGTCAGTCTTCCCCAAGATGGAAATGCAATGATTTGTTGTCACGAGGCAGTTTCACTGACACAATGTCATGTTTGTGACATCAAAACGGTTACTTCATGGAATACGAGTACATGTATTAGCTTGAGAAGCTTTTTCTTGTCATCGCCATACAAGAAATCCTCCTCCTACTTCTACTAGCACACTGGCACTGCGTTTGTGGATCCCATTGTATTTGACATCATACTAGAGCCTAGTAAAGGAAGAGTGTCGTGGAGTTCACATAATTATCACAGGGATAATAATACATTTCTCATGAAATAAAATAATAATTGATGATAGCTAGACGATCGTATACAATTGATGCAAAGTCCTTGCAGTCCTTGAGGACTATTACGAAATGGTTGATTACTTTTAGGGCATTCAAGCAACATCAAACAAACGCGATACGATCCTTGAAAATGGAAAAAAAGTCAAGCTGCAACATAACGACAGAACAGCAGACCAATCGAAACGAGTAAAAGCTTCCTTACCTCAGTCATCGTCCTGCCATGTAGTTGGACAGCCTTTTCATAGGCTTTTGACACGGTGGTACAGGCAGCTCTTGTCCAGTCAAACAGGGTATCCTTGTGGCGCCGAACGAAAGAGAGTGTCAGTGTATCTGACTCGTCCGATTGGAACTGTGCTGAACTTTTCTCGTTCTCCGCTTTCTGCTTTCATCCCTCGCTCTGATGAAACCGTTCAAACGCCTTACTGGCAGCAATGGCCAGCCAAACAGGGGGTCCTTGTGGCGTCGAACGAAAGAGAGTGTCAGTGTACCTGATTTGTCAGATTTGAACTGTGCTGAACTTTTCTCGTTCTGCAATTTCTGCTTTCATCCCGCGCACTGATGAAACGTCTTCAGAGAACCACAAGACGCTTTCCAGATTTGATTTTGAACGTCTCCTTATCCTCCTTGGTTATCTCGAGACAGATTACTGTCAGCAACTGCACAGCAGAACTGGCAGCCATGGCTGAAGTGAAGAAAGGAATGCGCTGCCACGAGGCAAGCAAAACTGAAAAGTTTTTTGTTCTCTTTTTCGGGCACAACACACAGCCATCAGTCACAGAGTCGGGACGGCGTGACTGGATAAACTGGACTGGACTCCTGGACCGTGAATAGGGGACTTGCAGAAAAAGTGTACTCCATATAGGGGATTGCGCGGCAGGATGAAGCTGATCAAAACTGAGTGGACTCCTGGACTCTGTATAGTGGATTTTGGACCGATGGACTCTATATAGGGTGCTGGACATCATATAGTGCATGGACTCTATACTGAGTCCTACATATCCATACATCTTCACCACACTCTCCAAACGGTCTCTGGGCTACACCAATCATTAAAAGAAAAAGAGATATTTTAAGATTATTCGAATTTTCGGGCAAGGCCCATCTTCAAGGCCCATCTCCTGAAGATGGGACTTGCCCGAAAATTCGAATAATCTTAATATCTCTTTTTTCTTTTAGCAATTGGTGTAGCCCAGAGACCGTTTGGAGAGTGTGGTGAAGATGTATGGATATTGTGGATGGCTACAGTGGAGTCTTCGCATTTTGAGAAAAGGGAAGTGAACTGCCTGAGAAAATTGAATGCCAACAACACCAAGACTCGGACCTTGGTCGTCATGAGTAATGCTCTAACCATCTGAGCTATAGGACCAGGCCGAACCCGCGAGAAGGCGTTGACAATTGTTTTCACTCCAAAGGCATCTCACAACCAGTGCCACGCATACTGATCATGACAGATGGCACTTGGGGGGGGCTCCCCCAAAAGGCACCAACCACAGTCAGTTTCTGGACCGACTACCAGAGGTGAAAGAAAGTGATGAATTCTGAAAGGTTTGGGAGAACTTCGAATTCAAAGAATCAGTCAGGGAAATGAACTTCCTGAAAAGGGAAAAATAAATGGCAACCCCACCAGGACTCAAACATTTACTCAGAGTCCCTGACTGATCCTCCCAATCCTGTCAGAATTTAAAATCACTTTATTTCACATCTGGTAGTACGTTCCAGAAAATGACCGTGGTTGGTCGCCTAGGGACCAAACCAAGTGCCATCAGTATGTATGGCACGTGTTGTGGGCTACCTTTGGAGTGAAAAACTTATCGGCACCTTCTAAGTTCGGCCTGGTCCCATAGCTCAGATGGTTAGAGAGTATTGCTCATCACAAGCAAGGTCCTGGATTCGAGTCCTGGTGTTGTTGGCATTTTTTCTCTTTTCAGGCAGTTACTTCCCCGACTGATCTTTTCAAATTTGAAGTTCTCCCAATCCTTTACAAAATTTAATCACTTTCTTTCACCTCTGGTAGTACGTTCAAGAAACTGATCGTGGTTGGTCTCCTGAGGGACGGGAAAAGACCCAAGTGCCATGAGTATGTATGGCACGTGTTGTGAGCTGCCTTAAGAGTGAAAACACTTGCCGGTGCCTTCTAGGTTCGGCCTGGTCTCATAGCTCAGATAGTTAGAGCGTTGCTCATGGCAAGCAGGGTCCCGGGTTTGAGTCCTGGCGGGGTTGGCATTCCTTTTTCTCTTTTCAGGCAGTTCACTTCCCTGACTGATTTTTTGAAGTAACAAATTCATTTAAAAATTAAAATGTGTTATGGATTTGGCAATGTACCTCGCATGTACTATCTCTGGTCATCCTTCACAATTCATACTGATAACTTATGGGAGTGGTACATGAGCCTCAGAGCTCACATTCAACAACTTGTTCAGGGAATTTATCCTGCAGTACATGATAACTTATTTGCTTGGCTCGGTGTATAGGTCCACCTCACTTGTTTTTCTCCTCAATCCTGATGATGGCTCCTCGCGGAAAATTTGATTGAGATATGTGATTTGCAGCGAAGAGACCACTTGATTTGAGGATGGCGTGTGTAGTGTTTCTCACGTAAAGGCTTGGTTTAGCTTTTACAAATGATTTGCACTGTATCCGTGCGTGTGTGTGTGTGTGTGTGTGTGTGTGTGTGTTGGTGTGTGTTGGTGTGTGTTGGTGTGTGTTGGTGTGTGTGCGTGTGTGTGTGTGTGTGTGTGTGTGTGTGTATGTTGCGCCGTTCCACAGGGGAATGCGCATTGGGAGGCATTGCTGGGCGAAATTGATGTATCACTGACATACGAGGAGGAGAAGCGACATCTCGTCATCACCGTCCACCGAGCACGCAGTCTACCGATCTTTGGGGCAACACCGCCAGGTAGGTTCTTACATCAACACACTGTCGCATGGGGTTTGGGATTACGTACACACTGCCGGCCATGGGGTATCAGATTCCGGTGCATGTTCAGTATGGTATATTGCTCGATTAAGACCGCCAGTGTATTGCATGATTGCCAATAGAGTACGTTCACATAATATTTACAGTTGTCACGTTATCTACAAATGTCACACTCGCACCACTCTCTTGTACATATTGTCACACTCGCACCACTCTCTTGTACATATTGTCACACTCGCACCACTCGTACCACTCTCTTGTACATATTGTATCATTTTTCCCTACCTTTCCGCTCTGTACATGCCACATTTTCTTTTCTTTCTCTCTCTCTCTCTCTCTCTCTCTCTCTTTCTCTCTCTCTTTATTGTTTATTGTGCTTCACTCCTCCTGACCTAACCAATGGCGGGGCAGTACTGGAGAGACCTGGCGCTTACGTCATACGCACGAATCAACACGTATGCGCGAGAAAAGAAAATCTCTCTCTTTGGCCTCAACTTCTTTGTTGTCTGGTTGGCCATTGCAGCCATCGTCGTAGGACCGACGTGAAACGCTAAAGAGGCACGCACATGACATGTTAAAAGTGAATGTGTGCTGTACTACAGTACTAGTGAGTAGTGAGTAGTGTATATACATATCAGTGTCTGCTCCAGCGCCGAGTGAGCCGGGTAATCCACCCGGTTGGGCGGCGCTTGGACCCGGTTGAAAATATAGTACCAGGTCACCTCTGACCCAGTTGGTACTTTACACTTTCGAACTTTGAAAGGACTGACTACATGGCTTGTATGTAGTGTCAGATACTTCTTCTTCTTTCGTAATTTTCTAATTCCTGTCCTCTCTTTTCTAAATGCGGCTTATCCATTCGCCTTTATATCATTGGGCCTAGTTCCCGTTTATTGTCCGAATTAAAATAAACCAACCAACCAGGTACATGTGTACCCGGCTCCGACCCGGTTGAAATGGTTGCGCCAGGTACACGTGTACCCGGCTGTCCTACAATCCTAGAGCAGACACTGCATATATACATGCCGTGTATACATGGTCACTACACACAGTACACAGTCTTCTAGAATTCTACTGTGATCAATCTTCTTATTCTTCTATGTCCTCACAGCACAATCATGATACAGGGGTTGCACAGGCTGTTGCACACTCTAGGGGTTATGTGCCCTTGGTGTCATGAGAACGATATCGTGTAATTAGGCAAATTTTACCTGTTTGTTCTTCGACTCTAAATAAACAAACAACAACAACAACAACAACAACAACAACAACAACAACAACAACAACAACAACAACAACAACAGCAGCAGCAGCAGCAGCAGCAGCAGCAGCAGCAACAACAACAACAACAACAACAACAACAACAACAACAACAACAACAACAACAACAACAACAACAACAACAACAACAACAACAACAACAACAACAACAACAACAACATAGTATCAAGTGAATAAAGCAAATGTTCACATTCTTACACATGTATGTACATGTATGGGCGTGCGCCTGTTTGAATGTTTGAATGGCAATGTGATCTTTGCAGATACGTCTGCCAAGGTACGCCTGTATCACCGTGATTACAAGCTAGCGTCCAAGGAAACACCCAAAGTGCGGCAGAGTTACAACCCAGAGTACAACAAGGTCTTCCACTATCAACTGAGCAAAGAGGCCAACATCCGACAGATGCTCATATCCGTGACCGTGCTGAACACCGGTGTGCTCAGCAAGAAGCCCGTAGGGACCATCAATATCGGAATAGGGGCAAACGCTCACCCCACAGGGGTTGCTCAATGGAGAGATCTTCTTGGAGCAGAAGCAGCTGCAACGGTATCCGCCACACACAAGCTACACACTCCTATGCCGGTTGAGCCTGCATAAGTGATCAATACTGGCAATGCTTAGCCAGTACAACCAAGAATTGACATAGAGCATGATACTGCAGGAGAAGCTACAGTTTGTCCTCGGCAGCACACAATGCTGGCGGATCAAAATCTTAGCAATCCATCTCGCCAATTCATGAACGGAATAGTACTCTACAACCGGGCACCTTACTACTCTAGGTATATGAACAGCTGTTGTGAATCCAAATATGATGTTGACTTTACTACGTCATACCCGTCACTAATAATTTAAAAGTGTGCATGCTGGTGTAGGTACGCGTCACGGTGTGTGCTTCCGTGTGTGTGTGTTTGTGTGTGTGTATTTGTGTGTGTGTGTATGTGCGTGTATATATATATATGTGTGTGTGTGTGTGTGTGTGTGTGTGCACGTGTGTTTGTGTGCATGTGTGTGTGTTTGTTTTGTGTGTGTGTGTGTATGTGTGTGTGTGTGTGTGTGTGTGTGTGTGTGTGTGTGTGTGTGTGTGTGTGTGTGTGCGTGTGTGTTATGGGTCCATTCAAAGTGGTCGGGTGCCTTTCAGTAATGTGTGAGATGGCGATGCATAGTAACATGGTGAGTTCTATTTATCATCAGTGAATTTCCTTAGATTTTAGAACTACTTCGAAGTAGATTTTAGAAGTACATGTATTGCAATCTACTTTGCGTCAAGATAAGATGAGATAGCTCTTTTAAATCTGTTACTGTAGCTTGTCAACTTGGTCTGGAGTGCACAAACTATACTTCAAAGTATAAAATAATTGGCATCACCGCCATTCATTGCCCTGTTATCGGTGATTTGTCTGCTACCGAGTGTGAATGGCTTCTGCACTGCTTTGATCTGTCGGCTGGTATTTTAGCTTGATCATCCCTGGCAATCCTGTTACACATAACCCATGCCTTTTGGTAATCTTGTCTACAATCATGTATGTTCCTGTTTTATGCTGAACCGCGCTGGTATGGGATAGGAACACCGTTGAGAGGATAAGCTAAGCTGTGCAAATTGTGGCACCGACTGTACACATGCCCAAGGCAGAGTGTGCATTCCATTGACAAATTTAATAATGGTTTAGTGACAGCTGCACCCCCCACCCCACCCCCCCCCCCCCCAACCTGTATAGAAGACAGCATCCATGTGTTTCTTGCAGTTGGAGGACTGGGATATGATGCCTTGCTGTTCACTAGACAGTAAGTTACATGTACTGCCAGTGGCGGTAGCACAGTAGACTTGATTGTGATCAGTTCTGCCAATCATTCTGAGCTCCTTTACACATAGATCTACTACACACACAGTACATGTATGTAGCCGGTCGCTCCGGAGACCATGGAGACTGGCTAGAAGATCTCATCCAGGTAGTCGCAATGGTAACCTGGTAACGTTACGACTCCCTGATCTCATGGCAATGTACTGAGACTGGTGTTACACTCACTTCTCATGAGTTGACCACTTTACACCATTCACTGTACACGTGGAGAACATCCTGTATTAGAACCATTTAGGGGCATGCCGGCAGGGCACAGAACTGTCCAGGTCACACCCCGAGTACTGGGACAATGGTTATGTGTTTTGGTAGTGACCCAGTCTGAGCGTGCCTTGCAACCTCCAGGACTGCAAGGGGGGGGGGGGGGCTCATATCCTAGCCTTGGCTCCTTTTACTTTCTTATACCAAGTTTAATATTATTTTCTCTTCAATCTAAGCAGGCTAGGTTCGACATGGTGTCATGTGGAGGCAACACGCTAGCAGCGTGACCATGGTGACCCCGGCCCACACGGTGATTGACAAAGGTACTTCATGTCACTACCATAATAATAATGAATGATTGGCAGATTGGATCGATTAGTCACTGCCAACACGATAACAAACGTCATAACTATCCAAAGAAAGGAATGGAAATAAGTTCAAATAACTCATGACGGTCCAGTTATAATTATACTCACGTACATGTACATTAGTAGTAACATTATACAATACAATTACATAACCGTGTATACTGTAGCTTACTGTAGCTTACTGTAGCTTACAATGATACGTAGATCTACACGTACACCGTAACATTCGCATGATTGGCCACTTCACTGGTATACATGATTGTATACATGTTTACAGTAATGTGTGTCAGTTGCTGTAGTCTGTATGGCATGCATTGCAGCACTGGTAATATGCATACACCGTGTGCACTGTGCATCCTTTTCACGAAGGGGTCAGTCGTAGTACATATACATGTATGTATATTGCACAAGTATGTATAATATTATTGTTAGATTGACAGCATGAAACAAGGTGGAGGACACCCTAGGCTGAGAGAAGGACGCCATGGGCAGAAGTTGGAAGAAAAGGAGATTAAAAAAAGGTTCAGGTTTAAGTAGCTACATGTACATGACTACCAGGACGACATCCAGGAGCGATCAAAGAATACACGACGGACGTATTTAGAGGAGAAGTCTAAAACTCCCCTAGCATAATGAGGGTCAGAACCGGGTTCAACACCCATATGGCTCAAATGGTCCGCAGGGACCGGGGCTCTGCCAACCACGGAAGGTTGTAGTACGGTCACTGTTTCCGAACACAGTGTCCTCCACCTTGTTTCATGCTGTCAATCTAACAATATGCGTGAACTATAACAAGGCTTACCTAACACTGGTTTTGAACCAGTATTAGGTTATATCATATGTTTGTACATGTACATGTACAATGTAGATGTGACGATGCTACTGGGACATCATCCATCATCACTACAACATTGTAGTAGGGGTCGGCGGCATAATTCTGCTCGGGGAGATGGCTTGTTCTGCTCGGGGAGATGGCTTGTTCTGCTCGGGGAGATGGCCCATTCTGCTTTTCATTCTGCACACATTCTGCTCTCATAACATCAAGAGGGTTGGAGGTTCTTGGTGAAGATTCTCGGTGAGTCTGAGAGGCCGAACAGGAGGCAGGTGTACTGCCACAGGCTGCCCTTCCACTCGAAGCGAAACCAACGGCGAAATCATGGACACTGTTTCAGCTCCCAAGTCCAAGCTAGCCTCCAGCCATACAGTGAAACGCAGCAGGGATTGTTCACACAAGGCACATACCGCATACATTCACATACATTCACATACCGCATACATCCACATACCGCATTCATCCACATACCGCATACATCCACATACCGCATACATCCACATACCGCATACATCCACATACCGCATACATCCACATACCGCATACATCCACAAGGCATACATGACCACATGACGACAGTCATACATGTACACTGTACACTGTACTGCGGTTCCTGCAAGTGCACAATCATGGTAACAGGTTAGCATCATCTCCCATAGACGCTCAGACAGTAAAATCGATGAAAAGAAGCATGAGCAACATCAAAAAGGAGAACAAGAATACTTTGGAAACAAGAGGCCTTTTTTCAATTTCGGCAAGTCGGCTACACTCAGACCTCGCATAACCGCACACATCCGTTTTCCAGAAAAATATCCGGATAGGCGAGGGAACCGGATAATCGGACACGCATACTGTATGTGTACATGGCATATGCTGTAAATCGGTAACCAACGATTTTCTTCCGGATGGTGAGGGATCCGGATAAACGAGGACCGGATAAGCGAGGTCTGACTGTACTATCATTTCGTCTTGGGGGTTAGACAAGGGGAAGTAGCCATGTAGGGGTGTGAGCCCGCCTTTCGGCACCAGGAGTTGCAGCAGGCTCGACTCTGCTGAGGGAAGAGAACCCACACCTTGATCTGGTGAGCTGCGTCATGGGGATGTTGCAGTCAGATGTGCGAATGCGGGGCTCGAACCGCCACCTCTAGGGTCTCAGGCAAGTGTAGTACCAGTACCCAATGTACTACCAGGGAGCTGGGAGCCCCCCTCCCCCCCCCCCCACGTCAAATGTTGTAATAGTCTCTCACTTCCCGTGCTAATTCAGCCGCATTTACCAACTCTCCTCTGTTTTTGTCCTACAGTTTTTGGCTGCAACTTCCTCAGCATGTTAAGACATCAAAATGTCTTTCCAGCTTTAAAAATGCACTCCGATCGCATAATGTAGTACGATAGTACGATAGGATCTCCTTGCTGGATTCTTGTCTATCCTTCTTTCTTCTCTTTTCTTTCTTTCTTTATTTTCTTTTCTTTTCTTGTCGTGGTTGGCTATCACCCCTCTCTCGCACTTTGCGTGCCAATTGGTCATGGACCACGAGTGGAGTGAATAAATAAATGCAGACACAGTAGAAAAAATGAGATCTGGATTGCTGCTCCAAAATGATCAAAACATTCATGTACTGGTAGTCCACATGATTGTACATCAAGCTGGGGTTAGACTCCCTGATGTACATGTACTGGTAGATCTACATTGTGCATGTATGTACAGAAACGTGAATGTTCTCAGTCAAGCGCACCTGTTCTCATTGAGCACAGTTGAATTGGAGCATCAGCGACACTTCAATTTGGTCACCATCCCAGCATCCTTTTTTGCAGGTGGTTGTCAGACGCCTTCACGAATGCTTCAGTATGGAGAAGACTCTTCCGCTGGAGCAGAAGATCATGGTACGTTGTAGCAGGTCGAAGATGAGTCCACGATCTTGCTACGTGCAGGCTGCCAGGTCGGGATATGGGATTGTTGCCTCCACCCGAATCCAATCCAATATGCTGTGCATCAATGATAGCAACCTGGGAAGTAACCGTGATGATAAGCTAGTAGTTCCTCCACCAGCTGATTGATCATCGCATCTTCTGCACAAGGGCTCGTTCCGTCTCCAGAATGAACGGGATAAAGGAAGGAAGGAAGGTGAGTGCTAAACTGATGTCAGGCGCACAGTTCCCGTTTCCAAAACAGGACGATTTGAATCAACCTTAGCCAATGGAATTCCTGCCACAAGCAAAGCCCTAACAACGTCAATTCTTCTTATGCTTTGCTCACCTGGCACAGCTTCTGAGCTCCGCACCTGCCTTTCCCGTTCCGCTTTTGGTAGCTCTCCCACGACTTCAATCTCTTCTGTTTGCCGGATTGATGGCACGAAGATGCAACGTGATCCTTGATGATGCTCTTCTTCAAAGCAGCCTCGCCGTGGGCCGGTGGCAGGTAGCCATTGGCGGACTATGCTCGGCCAATCGTCAAATTATGCTTTTGATTATGCTACAATAGTAACAATTACATGTATGCCAACAAAATAATATGCTGAATTATGCTCGGTTCCACTATATTCACGCTGTAGATTCTACATAGAGGATTGAGAAACCACGCATACACACACGGCCATGCCCTAAGCATAATTTTTGTCTAAACCGAAAGATTATGCCGACCTTACACGTTGGAATCCGTATTATTATTATTATACGCACGTCCGCGTTTACGTCAACAGTAAGTCCACTTATCACTCCCTTAGTATTGACTCGCATAGATTTTTGCCATACCTAAGCAGTCAAATATTCCTGCATATTTCACTCCTTAGCCTTAGGGCTATTGACTGCTTATATTTGACTGCTTAGGGGTTGCGCAGTTGAACGGTGCCTAGTGCAGCATTTTCACTGCATGAGTAGGTGGTGGTGCAACGATTGTGCAATCATAAAACCGGGATTCATGAGGTTACATGTATCGTTCTGGAATTTGAAATACGGACTGTTTGTCATGATAAATCTAATATTGACTTCGTACTTGGTCAGTATAGGAAATAAAAGACCTCGTAAAAGACCTCGGCTTCGCCTCGGTCTTTTACTCGGCTTTTATTTCCTATATTGACCTCGTACTCAGTCAATATTAGAAACGTATTCGCATGTGCCAAAAGACAGGCAGAGCTAGCAGGCAGGGAGGAAAACAAAAATAAATAAAAGTAAAAAATAAATGTAAGACAGCAATCCGTATTATGCCGGAGCATAATTTGTTGACGAAATCCTCCGCCAAGGGCTAGTGGCAGACATCATAAATCAGCTCAGTCCCAGCAGAAACGGCCAGCATTTCGCCAAGAAATTCACTCAGCCGCTGCTGTGGACTGACGTTGACCTTTGCACTCTCCTCCTTCGCATGTACCGGTATGTGCACGCCTACCGGTAGAGCTACATGTACTATACTTGTACTAGTTGTAGTAGATCTACTAGTAGTACACTTGCATTTAGCACAAGACGTGTAGATCTACCCGGCTACATGCTGGGGATGGCTACATGCTGGGGATGGCTACATGCTGGGGATGGCTACATGCTGGGGATGGCTACATGCTGGGGATGGCTACATGCTGGGGATATGGGAGAGGACCTGATCATGATGCTTTGAGCGTATCATGCATGCAGAAGTGTAGCCCGGATAGGGATCAAGGAGGGTGCTACGACTTTCCCCACAAAAAAGTACAGTGTGCATGCCTTCATGTTGATCCTTTCATGCATACACATGTACTTCACCGGTATTAATTTTTGTTACTACAGTCATGTGCATTTTTCACGTTATGAACATACACACACACACACACAAACGGTACAGGACGACCGTCGAAAATAGCGTGAGAGGAAGATGCACGTTATTTCCGACGTGACGCGAAAGTTCAGCTCGCGTTATAATAACTTATTTGGCTTGCACGTCGAAAAACAACGCGAGGTCGAGTGACCTGCAGCTCACGTCGAAATTTGGAGTTTTACGCCTAATTTGACGTGAAATTGCGCGTCACGTCGGAAATAACGTGCATCTAACGTGAAATTGCGCGTCACGTTGGAAATAACGTGCATCTAACCCCTGTTCAGTTACCTGGTTACTAGGCCTTGACGGATTATGCTAGCATAATTTTTCGCATAATTCCTACCAAAATCGAATAATCGCAAAATTCGAGGCAAATCGCATACGAATCGCATAAATAATGGAATAATCCGCCTGTTCGCACCAAATTCCATAGAGTTGTACATGTTCTACAAGTACAAGTAGATACACCAGGAAGTCGTAGGTTTACGACTCCCTTGATAACATGTTCAGTCCATTACAATCCGTGATGGTCGTAGCTACAATTGTAGGTCGGACGGTGCGTTGACCCCGTTGAACTTTTGCTACTACAGTACAACGCCCTATAAAAAAATCCCCTGTTATTTTGCACAGAACCATCATATACATTAGCAGCATATGTGAGCATAATGCGGCATAATATGATAACTTTTAGCATAAAAATAGCATAATTCTGCAATTTTTTCAGCAATGCGAAAAGAATAATTTCACGAAAATATTAGCATAATCCGTCAAGGCCTATCAGTTACATTTTTGTACATACATGTCATCAAGAGTATGCATGGCATAACCCCCCCCCCCCCCCTTATGTACTCTTGTCTTGATGTCATGTACATGACTGTAGGTAGTATGTGCTTTCAAAAATCTGAAACCAATCTACATGTACATAACAGGTTCCTACTATACTGGCAGTTGACTACTAATTTTTGTCTGATGATTTAGCCCGTGTGATTTTGCAATGAAACTTCTAGTCAGTCAGGGCAACTCCATTTCCTACCTGCCGTTGTGCACGAAGTAAAACAAAAGTTTGCTAGAAGCAGAGAGTCCTACAAACCACGCCATGCGTAGATTGAAGCCGTAGAAGCAGCAACACAACACGCGCAACTCACTCAGATGAAACTGCTTCGGCATTTTACTCATGATTTACATGCTTACTGTACGAGGTGATTCGTAATTTTTTAACATTGAGTCATTTCTTAACAAATCGGTAAAATATCTCATTGCCAGCGCCTGCAAAAAGTCATGTCAAATTTCTTTTTGCCAATGCCATTGCCAATGTTCTGTCAAGTTCGCCTCCAAAATTGAGACTGATATTCCTTCAGGAAGTGACATTGCAAGAGCTTTCAGTCTGCATGTGCGCGATGTTTACGGTAAAATAGAGTGAAAGAGAGTCATAGCCGCTGGTTTCAACCTCCAGTGACAACACATTTAGCTGAAGAGGAAGCATATGATAGCTACATACTGGAAACGACGCCTGGGAAGGAGAAATGTCGGTGTGTTGGCCCTGGTATTGGCCAAACATTGGCAATTACTAAATTTACTAACATAATGTTGATCACAATTGCATATGAAATCAGGGTGATACACCCATTGCTATGCAAGCTTGAATGGCTTGTATTTGGATGAACATATTCGTGATCCAGTCTTTCTGGACCATCCTGGATACGTAGGGTCTCTTCCTATTGAAAACTGACTTGAAATTGTGGTGCTAAGGCCTATTTTACTATGATGTTAAGAAATGACCACAACAAATAATATGCAGAAAAATTGCCATTTTTCAACTGCCCCCGGCTTCCCAACACCAAGGATTATGTGAATGGACAACCCACCATTGCAATCTAAGGACATCAGTATTACATTTTTAGAGGAAGAAATGGAAGATTCGCACCTCGAACCCTACGGAAGGCTTTTTTACTTTCGTGTATAATGACGAATCACCTCGTACTGGCAGGTTACTGCCGGCCAGTGACTGGTCTGTACTATGGCCTATGGCTATGGCCCTATGGGTCTGTAGGGCGTAAAGTGAAAGCGGCATTGCCGCCGGTTCAGTGAGAAGACTTCATTGTACATTAATTATACTTATTCTCATACATGTACATGTACATGTATGCATACTGGTATACCAGGGGCGTAGGCAGGGGGGGGGGGGGTGCGTTGGGTACCAAAGCACGCCCCATCGAGAAAGACCATCATAATTATACATGTACTTCAAATACGCGGATCGCTGATCACATGGTGCAGTTCTCCACATCGCACACTGTAGCCACCCCTGTTCAGACCTACATTTTTGTACTACCGGTAGGATGTGCTTTTAATTTAAAAATCTGAAACCAATCTACAGGTTCCTACTTGCAGTTGACTACTAATTTTTGTCTGATGATTTAGCCATTTTGCAATGAAACTTCTAGTTAGTCAGAGTAACTCCGTTTCGCACCTGCCGTTGTGCACGAAGTAAAACAAAACGTTTGCTAGAAGCAGAGAGTCATACAAACCACGCAATGGGTAGAATCAGCAACACGGCCCATGAATAACACGTCTTGGCTGTTGTCTTCGCGTTGGAGGTTGTAGAAAAGCAAAGAAGTTTCTTTCTCTCATGTGTTGCGAGTGTAGGTACAACAGCAGAGAGTGAACGTATCGTTAAAGTGTAGTTCGCGGGTTTTTGGGGGGGGGGGGGGGGAGATGGTCCTTCGATCAAGGATGCTTTACTGCACTATCCAACACGACGAAGAGAAAATGGTTTGAGAAATCTGACTTTGACTTCAATGGAGAGTGTGATAATTCTGTAGGAAACAGCATCCAGGACTTACATGTACATGTACATGTAGCTCATCATTAATTTTGTTGAAAGTTTGCCATTCACTAGTTGATCTTCAGCGTCAACTGTGGGGCTATTTCCCCCCCCCCCCCGCCGTATCGTGGATGAGCGGCTTATCTCGGATATCCGGATAGTATGGTGCAGCACGGTGCGGTTGAACCTTCATCCGACTTTTCATTGTTGCTAACACAAGCATGTAGAGTGATATCTGATGTACGGATATTGTTATTACCGCCGGTAGGTGATTTATTTTATTTTATTTATAGTTATACCACCTTTAAGTTGATGTGGTTTGGCCATGTTACGAGACATGACGTTTTCTCAAAGCCCTTCCTGCAAGGATCAACTCCTGTATCTCGACCGAGAGGAAGGCCCGCAACATCATGGATTTCTAACATTAAAAGTTGGACGGGTCTTCCCTTGCATGCTCTCTCTCATGCAGCACACGATAGAGTTGGATTCAGAGACATCATTCACAATTCTCTCGCTGATTAATGCCTCTACGATCACCTTGTGATTATGAGTTATACATACATACATACATACATGTACATGATACATACCACCTTAAGCCTTCCATCAACATCGTATGGCCGCATGTATTCGCTCTGGATACGACGTCAACTTGTATCCGAGGAAACCAGGCTTCGTCTCTACAATGCCATCGTCCTACCAACACTGTTATACAACTGCGAAACCTGGGGACTGACAGACGGGCTGCACTGGAGAAGCTGAACGCCTTCATAGACGTCAACTACGGAACTTGTTCGGAATTAGGTATCCCGCCATCATCTCCAACAAAGACCTACATGTATATCCCAGAGCACACACACAGCCACTTCTTTCGCACACCGTTGCTGTCCGCCGTTTCCGGATGTTGGGTCATGTTCTGAGGATGCCCTCAGATGCCCCACCACAGCAGGCGGTGGACAACTGCTTCCGTCGAGATGTCACTAGCACTGGTGTGCGTGGAAGCCCGAAATCGAACCTGACCACGGCAGTCAAGGCAAGCACAGCTGCCGGCGACATGCCACTGAAGACCATGCCTGATCTGAGTGGGCTCAGAATGCGCGCTTTTATTTGGACAAGCAATCATGGAGGGAACTCTCAGCCTGAGCTGGTTTTGCTCGCGGCTGCAACGCGCGGGGTAGTGAACCCAGGACAGAAGCGGACCAGGCATCATGACTTTGCACATCTTTCGTTATGCTGCTTCATTACGCGACCTGTTTTATTATTATTATTATTATTACGAAGTCTGAAGAAAATGTTAAACGGCCTCTGCTGGGATGACGACTACACCATAGCTCAGTGGTTAGAGCATCGCTGGCTACAAGCGAGGGTCCCTGGTTCGAGTCCTGGTGGTGACAGTCAATTTTTTCTTCAGACTTTTCCCGTTTGTCTCTTTCCCTCAAACCAGTTATTATTATTATTATTATTATTATTTATTATACCACCTTCCGGTGGCCAGGGAATTATGCCAATAAGGAGGGAGGGGGGGGGGGGCGATAGCCAGCCATAGCAGTAAGCAAAAACAATGCAAAAACGAAATAAATAAATATTACAAATTACTGTAGGCAATAACCTACACAGGGGGAGGCAAAGAGAAACAAATCTGGATGAAGAATTAGCAGTTATTAGAACACAAGCTTCATGTTGGCCTTGAAATCATTTAGCGTACAAGACGATTTTACTGATAGAGGCAGGGCCAGCCAGAGAGAATAGGCAGCGAAAAATGGAGATATGGTATAAGCCGATGTTCGGGCTTTAGGCAAAGTGCAGGGATTGCGTGTAGGAAGAGTGGGAAGTGTGCAAGTGCAAGTGTGGCGGGGCTTTGTCAAGACGAATAGAATGAACAACAATACACAGCTTTCGATCCGCTTGACTAGAGATGGGGAAGGTGTTAAAGTTAAACATATCATACAGCTCAGCAGAAGGAAAGTATGGTGGTTTGCGGAAAAGGACTTTCAGTATCCTCTTATTGTGGACTTCTAGGGTATACATTAACGATTTACTTAATAGGGATGACCAGGCGGTTGAGCAATAGAGAAAAATGGGGAGAATATAGCAATGATAAAAAGGCGAATGCATTCATGCGGTTGGTGGGAGCAGTGAGACACGAGGTAGCCAACAGCTTTACTGACCGTGCTACAGATATAGTCGACATGTCTACTAAACGATAAGTCTGAGTCAATGACCAAACCAAGATGCTTGTGTTGCTTTACTACTGTGAGGTTTGTGAGAGATCCGGGAAGAGTGAATGCAGGGGTTGGCTCTGAGTTCGGCAGGAATATTATCTCAGTCTCGGCGATATTAGGTCTTAGCCTCCAGGTAATCATCCACTGATGGACTTCGTTGATACCGCGCTGGAGACTGTCTCGCAGCCTGTCTAGACTCTCATTGAACCGGAGCAGTGCAGCATCGTCAGCAAATAAGGACACACCTTCAACATGACAGGGAAGACCATTAATAATATACTAGGAAAAGGAGAGGCCCTAGGATGGATCCCTGGGGCCCTCTGGACAGAACAGGTGAAGCATCTGAGAGAAGTCCAGCTACAAAGACAACTTGCGTTCTACCGGATAGGTAGTCTGTAATCCACTCCAGCGCTGCGCCACACACACCGAAAACTTTGGAAAGTTTAGCAAGGTGCCACACGGTGTCGAAAGCTTTCTCGAGGTCGAAAAAGCACTTGGCAACTTTCCGCCCCATATGACGATGGTCGGCAATGTCTTGGATCAGCTTGGTAAGCTGTAGAGCGGTCGAGTCGCCACGACGAAACCCAGATTGCGCGGGATTCAGAGCAGGAGAAATATGATTATATAATTGATTGAAGAAGAGCCGTTCGCAAAGTTTGGAACTACACGACAGGAGGGAAATTGGGCGATAGTTACTAGCTTGGGACTTGCTGCCTTTGCACTTGTAAATAGGCACAATTTTGGCCAGTTTCCAATCGGTAGGGAACTTGCCTGTGGTAAAGGAGAGGTTGAATAGGCGGCTAAGTGGAAAAGAAATCGCAGGAGCTACATGTACATGTAGCTTCTTTATCAATATCATATTGTTCGTGATACCGTCTAGCCCTGGTGCTTTCCGATTTGGGATCTTGAAGTTCCCTGCAAAAATTGAGAAGATAGGGATTAGGGAGAGACCGTGACATTGGCTCCCTGGCTCCCTCAGTGGCAGTGGAGACGATGGGGCGTGTCCGTGTGGGAGGGGTTATGAGCAGACACGTGACAGGGCTAGGGAGATACACGTGTACGTAGACCTACCTGGGACTCACTGCCTGCATGCCATGGCACCATCACTAGTGACATGAGATACAATACTACTTACTAGTAGTATAGTAGTGGCTGTTTGGTATGTGGATACAGAAACAAAGCAGTGGAAGTGTCTGCCATAAGGTTCCTATGCCTATGGTACACTCAACGCTACAGTCTACAGTCTACCAATGGCAATGGTCTACATAACCATGTCATCCCATGGTACGGTACGAAATACCTATTTCAGCCAATCAGCAGCCTTGCTGACCGGGAAATAAGTACATGTGCCTGGGATAAGTAGGATATTGACTCGCGTACTCGTGTGTTACCGTACCCTCATAATATATCATCCCTCTTGCTACGCAGTCGGGATGATATTCGGGACTCGGGAGGTAGCATCCTCGTACATGTACTTGGGTCATAACCATGACGCCAGTCTACCATGCCATGGTCTACCATGGTCTACTGTCTACTACTACTGTACTACTAGTACTTAGTTAGTAGTCTACAGTAGTATTCTACTGACAGTACTGTACTACATGATACTACGAGAACCATGGCATGATGATGATGCCCGATGACGATGTGTGTGTATCGACTCCTGTCTGTATGTTGTTGTCAGTGAAGGTGCGGTGAAGCAAATTTTTGATGTGTTCCGAGGCATGCATGCAAGCAGTGCACTAGTGGTAGTGTCGATAACAAACAGCTGTTCTTGAGTTGTCTTGGCCTCCTCGTTTCTGCAACCTTCTTCAGCAATCTTTGTTGTTGCAGCTGTGAGCATCGCTCTCCGATATGCTATATAGTTTGCTTGGTTGATGGTGTAAGCTGAATTATTTGGAGAGAGAGAGAGAGAGTCTACATGATGAGGTGAGTGACGCATGTTTTGTTCTGGTAGATAAGATGTGGAACACTCTGCCTGCGTACAGCCTACAGCAGTACATGGTCGAACAGTCTTACGACCGTTTATTTCAGGATACGAGAAACTCGTGCCGTCGTGGGGATCAGGACGAAACAGTGTGGGCAACCTCTCGGAATGTTTCAGCCAGACGTGTAGTACATAATTGTTGAAATCTAGGCTACAGCAATTGCTGGTATCGTGGGCCAACTCTCGTGCTTGACTGCCAAGAATGATCAGTTTTGGAAGCAGGGTATGTTTCTGTCACTTTCTTCCACGTGTTGGTAACTGGCTGTCGTAGAAGCTTGTGGCGACTGTCGACCACTTCTACTGATATGGTATGAGTTTTGTTGCAGTTTTGCTGCTCATGTGTCGAGTCTGTGCTCGTGGCACTCTCAAACCGCTTGTGATCCACTTCTTTTACTGCTACTAGCATGCCGCTAGCGCTGCTGCTGCTACTAGTGTTGGTAACATCTCAGTTGGCCTGACTGCGGATGCGACTGCTTATCCCTTTCCGCTTGCCCAGTCTAGCGTTGGTGTAGCCTGCGCCGAAATGGAGGCTGTTGTCATCTTGCGCGCCAGAGTCGTTGCCGTGAGATCGTGGGTGCGTGCTGATCCGTTCAAAAGGTAGTGCAGAGTGGCAGTGCTGTGGTGTGGGTCACTAGGAGTAGTAGGAGTAGATCTACTACTAGCACTAGGAGTACTAGTGCTAGGAGTAACGGTGCGGTCATTGTGGAGATAGGTGAAGCTAGTGGGTAGTGATCACTCAAATAAAGTAACTGTGTTCAGCAATGTCCAGGAGCTGGTTGGAGGCGTTGAGAGTGATGTCTGGCGCTTGCCAAACGACTTCTAGTGCACCTGACAACCCATTCTCGCTGGCTACTTTGGGGCACAGGGCCTAGGGAACGTTGTCAGTCGCTGCTGTAAAACAGAAAATGTCAACGACGCCGCAAGGAAATACGGGTGAGCAAGGCGTGATGTGTTCCAGGGTAATATGATTAGTTGTGGTTACGTCTCGTTCCTAATGAAACTCAGCTAGCTAGGTCGGTTTCTGTTATCTTGGAGAAACGAACAAATTGCATAGTGCGGAAAGCTGGAGTGCTGTGTTTTGGCACGAGAATGTGCCGCTAGATATCCGGACGTGCTCGCTAGATACCCGGACGTGCTCGGTTTGTGAACCGGTATCAGATAACTCCTCGCTGACTTGATACTGTACTGTAGCCTAGTGAGTAGTGCTATTGAGTATTGTACTATTTGTAGGCTCAGAGAATGTTTTGTGATGTCGCACAGAACACAATCCTCGTCGCTCCGGGGTACCTACTACACAGACTGTATAATTATGACTGAAGTGCGCTACGGGGTACCTAGTACTACACTGACTGTATAATGACTGTAACTGACTGTATACGACCATGATGACTGAAGTGCAGCTAACTGTCTGTGTAGGCTGTTGTTCTGAGTTTTCAAATGGCCTCCAACTGTTCATTTTTGTTGCGTGCCATGTGCCATGCCATGTGGCCTGGGCTTTGCTTCCTAGTATTAGTACTATTACTAGATCTACATGATGTAGAGAAGGCCAGATCCAGGGGATGCAAATGTCACTGGCTGTGAAAGATGTTGACGCATGCACTGCAGACACATCACACAACCTTAACCCCTCCCTGTTGGTGATACATGTACAGGGGCGTGGGACACGGTACGGTCACTGCGGTATTGACCGTACCACTATTTGCCCCAAGCACCCTGTGAATCAATAAAAATGCACTGATTTGGGCTCTAAATTTCCAAGATTTTCGGCTCAGCAACCCCTCCCCCACGAGTAAATTGTACTTCAGATGGCTGACCGCACCACACTAAAATACCTTCCGACGCCCCTGATGAAGTATGATAGACATTTGGTGACCTGACTGTGGTCAAGGCACAGACTCAGTACGTATGTGGTATACGTAGGGAGTTCACTGCTCTTCTTTCCATGCATGTACTAGTAAACCAGACAATATGTGTGTTTCCAAAAGACTGCAGCAACTGAGATAACACAGACACGTTTGGAAGGGAAATCTTCAGGGATATAAAATCAACCTAGCAAGTAAGGAAGCCACCACATCACAGAGGGGTGGGGTTACGATGGCGTACAGAGTGAGACCGTGAAGGGACAGGTAGATGGGTGAGTTGGTGTGTATGTGTGTGTGTGTGTGTGTGTGTGTGTGTGTGTGTGTGTGTGTGTGTGTGTGTGAGTGTGTGTGTGTGTGTGTTGGTGTGTGTGTGGACATGAGAGATACATAGCGCCAAAATCATATGGCGACCTTAGTGAGAATGTGCAGGACTGTATGTGGAATAGCATGCAGGCTGTGGCAGTGTGGTATCAACATAGCATGCAGGCTGTGGTATCAACATAGCATGCAGGCTGTGGTATCAACATAGCATGCAGGCTGCCGCAGTGTGGCATCAACATAGCATGCAGGCTGCCGCAGTGTGGCATCAACATAGCATGCAGGCTGTGGCATCAACATAGCATGCAGGCTGTGGCATCAACATAGCATGCAGGCCGCAGTGTGGCATCAACAGGGCTCCCCGGAAAGCCTAGTAAATGCATAGCAACAGTAAACATTATCAGAATGCTATGAAGATGGGCATGCAGGTGCAGTGCAGGTTGGTTAGTCCAGATATGATTATATATTTCGGAAACCGATGAGCAATGAGAACGAGCGCAGCGCCCATAGCAACCACCGTAGCAGCAATTCTAAAATTCATTGAACACAAGTTATGTGGAAATTATTATTATAGTGAGCACCAATGATCATGGATAAAAGGAGAAGGACGAAATGGTACGAGTTATGACTAGCTCTCCACCAACAGAATCAGATCACATACAGTTATCGAGTGCGACAAAAAGGCACACAACTGACAGGGAGTACTGAGACATTCAACCATTTTTGTACTTCACCTTCTTATCATTGATTACATTGGCTCACCATCCGAGTTCACCAATGATTATAGTTGGGAATGAGAATGATAAGAACAAAATGTTACGAGTTATGACTAACTCAGTCCACCAAAGTACCCACATACTACACAGACAGAAGAACGAGCAGTTGCGATTTCGTAACTCTGAGACTAAGTCGATCATCAGACGAAAATTGGTACTGACCCTGAGTACTGCTATATACCAGATATTATGCAGTCATCGAGTGCGACAACAAGGCACAAACCTTACAGGGAATACTGAGTATTGTTGTCGCACTCGCTGACTGTATAGTATCTGGTTACTTTGATGGACAGTTAGTCATAACTCGTAACAGTCTGTCCTTGTCTTCTGTTTATAAATCCATGATTACATTGGCTCACCATAGGAGTTCAGGTACCGTACTCATAGTGAAAGTTTTAGTGAAACCCTGCTGAGTTCAGACATGCAGTGCTGCTGAGTTCAGACATGCAGTGCTGCTGAGTTCAGACATGCAGTGCTACTGAGTTCAGACATGCAGTGCTGCTGAGTTCAGACATGCAGTGCTGCTGAGTTCAGACATGCAGTGCATGCCTCGTATGGTATGAGTCATGATTTCCCGAAAGATGGCGTCAACTGATGTCAACTGAAAAATTCCGCAGTGGGCCAACCCAATCGGAGCTGCACACTCTTGTTTATGTACTCTTGGTACAAGTACAATGTTTTGTGTTTTGTCTATATGCACAAAGCAGAGTTGCCGTTGACTATTTGTCTGATGATGGGTCAAATTGCCATGAAACTCAGAGTTACACCGAAACAAAGTGTCCTGCCATTGTGAACTGGTGTTTATGTGTATGTGTGTATGTTTGTACATGTGTACTCGAAGTATGCTTGAAGCCTGTTTAACAGGAAAATCTAGAACTACCGATAATAGCAGTGTCAGATGGACCATAGTTTTACCCAGATCACCTGATAACATCCGGACTGTGCTATAAACTTGCGGACTTTGCTCTAAACTTGTAGGCATGTTTGTCTGTTCTCAGGGACTTTGCTTCCATGCACTGTTAGGTACTGGATGATTCAGTGGAGTGTTCATCAGGTTGCGCTTGGTTTATGCTACCACTAGCTGTTCTCTTTTTCTGTAAGAAAGGTCTGCGTACCGTGAAAGCCCATAATAGGGCTCTGGGCGGAAACATTCGTGAAGGTCCAGAACATGGGCGCTAATGTGGGCCCGGGCGTTATTTCGAAACAGTGAGATCAGACTGATTTTCACATCAACGTGCTGTCGGTGTCCTACGTACAGGGTAAGCACAGTGTACCGTATTGGACATGCAAGTGGAGTTTTGCATGTACTGCACTGTGTGCTGGGCCTGTGATTTCACCCATGGGTGGGCACCTGGGCGTGTACACAGGGAACGGGACAAGAGTGTTGACAATAGGCACCTGGGCGTGTACACAGGGAGCAGGCATTATACTAGGTGGGCGTTTATACGGGCTTTTACAGTAGTTCAAGAATCTTGGGCGATTTGATCGATATCAGTGGGTGATCAGGTCACGACTGGGACATGATGAGCTACTAATACTTGGTAACTGACAAGTTACAAGACTGACCAAGTTGATCCTGTATGCCAGGGTGTGGTGATATCTCCCCGACTGTAATCCCTACCAGTGCCAACAAGACTGGAGAGTCTTGCTATCTTACCATAGTGTTAAGTAACAACGTAATGAACATACGGTAGTGAGGGAGTTTGGTTTCTAGCTCTACTGAGTACTGTGTGGCAGGTGTAGTATTTTGTGTTTACTTTGTATTGAGGCTAACGCCACCGCCACACCCGAATGTGTAGGACTACTAAGAGGGCTATCAGGGTGAAGTGGCTCACTTGTACTGCTCTATGGGTACTGTGGGTACAATTGCCGTGGAAAGGTACTGCCTGCTGCACTGTGTTGACCATGTACATATAGGCTGAGCCATCATCTCCTGCAGTATTGCCATATATAGCTGTCTGCAGATCAGGACTTGATCTTGATGCTGAGGTGATGTGGGGCTGCTACATGTAGGCCTGCAGGGTATGTGTGTGTGTGTGTGCATTGTTAACTCCATGCAAATTAGGGCAAAGTGTCCTGACAAGGCATGTGCTGTTCCTTTTGAAATTGAACTAACTTGTTTGCCGATGGTGGCGCTAGCACTTAGCGACTATGGCTCAGGAATGATGACACTGTAATGTACTGTTTCCTTGCCTAGAAAGGACAAAACATGGACAGAGAAACAGTTATGGGTGAATTTTTGATGAGGTGTGTATGACCTGTCATACTATTGAGCTGTGGGTAGTGACTTGGGCAGTCAGCAGATTTCCTTCAATGGGATTGGTAGGGATTGGCTAGTACTTTCTGCGGCTAAATCTGCTACGTCTGATCTTAGTTGCACCTTTCATGCATTGCAAAGTCAGTATGGTATTTTTTTGTTTTGACGGCTCATTCAACAGTGGATGGTATCCATTGATGAAGTCTTAGGGAATCAAATTGTGACTGAGCCATTCTGAGAAGTTGCCCTGAAATCCATGCTACAGCCCCACACTACAGTACTGCAGGTCCTAGAGAAAGTTGCAACTTGTGTGAATTTTTCACAACAAAAGGAGAAGGTATGGGGCAGCTCAATACAGAACACTGTGATTTTGCTCAAGGAATAATTGGCAGAACTTTTCCAATGTGTGTGTGTGTGTGTGTGTGTGTGTGTGTGTGTGTGTGTGTGCGTGCGTGTGTGTGCGTGCGTGTGTGTGTGCGTGTGTGTGTGTATGTGTGTGCGTGTGTGTGTGTGTGTGCGCGCGCGCGCGCGTGTATGTGTGTGTGTGTGTGTGTGTGCATGTGTGTATGTGTGTGTGTGTGTGTGTGTGTGTGTGTGTGTGCACGTATGTGTGTGTGCTTTTGTGTGTGTGTGTGTTTGTGTGTGTGTCCAGGTGATCAGAGCATGCTCACTCAGCGCTCACAAATGTCACACGTGAGTGCCATGGCTGCTGGCCCCAGCAGTCCAGCGCCAACACGTGGTAATGTAGGACGACTTGTTCAGCAACTGAACACACACGTTGTTCCCAAGAAACCAGCTGCTGCTGCTGCTGGCTTACCCACTGCACCAAGTACCCAGCCGCAGCCGAATGCATGTCCACCACTCACAAAGGGACGAAGCAGTCCACCAACGTCTTCCAGTGTAGCTAGCGAGGCAAATCGACATGCAGTCTGTGCAAGTCCAGCAAGCTCTGCTAAAAGTTCTACACCATCTCCGGGTTCCGAATCTCCAGCGGCTCAGAAAAGACCTACACTAACTGACAGTCAACAGTGTCCACCAGTCAACAGGACTGCTAGACCAAAGCCACCACCTATGCCAAAACCAAGGGACAAGCCCCGTGTCAATGCCAACAATCAAGTTGTTGTGTCTATGAAAAGATCCAAGCCAAGACGTACTGGACTACGTCCGAGTCCCAAGAACAGTCCGCAGAACACATTAGAAGCTGCGAGCGGTGTTACATCGCCCGTTCATCGACGGCCCGCTGGTGCAGGTGGCCCACCTAAGAAACCTTTGCCTGTGCCTAAGCCACGGCCACCCATGTCCACGACAAGCCAGCCGAGCATAGCCATAGCGACGTCATTTGATGGTGCCCATAGGAACTACAGCGTGAGCAATGAAGGTGCTGGCGTTGGTCAACCACCGCTCAGACCGGAAGAGGTCATGGCTGCAGCTGCCCACATCCTATCTACTGATATGGCTATAAAGAAGCGGCCGGTGAGAAAGCGAAGTGTGAGAAGGGCGCCGAGAGTGACTATGCAAACTAAGCCTCGCACAACAGCTAGTGACAATGGTGCTAAGCATCAGCATCAGCATCACGCTGCACCCATTGTGTATGAACTAGCAGGAGCCAGCATTGGACAGCAGCTAGCAGCCAATGGTAGTGAATCGTCTGCATCCTCGGCAACTCCCAGTGATGACCTGTGCTCTGGGGGGTTACGAAACACCAGTAGCAGCGAAAGTCTGGTAACGGCTACTGCATCAGGAGCTGCAGGAGTTGCAGCTGTGCAGGAAAATACCTCTTGTGTCTATGAAGCCGTGGAGGGCGCGTCACTGCCAAGAGCTCCATATCCTTTGAAGAAAGAGCGTGCAATAGATGAGGATGCGTGGGAGGATGTGGAAACGCCCCCACCTCAGCTGGTACCAACCAACACTATCACTGGCAACAGTACCCCTGGCAATATGGCTAGGTTTAGGAATATGGGTAAGTTAGTTGCATCTATCTTGGCATGTGGGTGCAGGCAGGCCCGGCGGAAGCAGATAATGATTGATCCGGCCATGCATAAAGTGATCATGTGATCATGTGATCATGGTACACACTTTGTTAGTCAATACACTACTCCCATAACAAACGTGTTTTGATATGTGTTGAGCTGAGCATACATGTAAATCAAGCAAAAAACAATCAAGCACGCTGGGGAAAATTGAACGACGAGTCTGGCTGGACAGCCACTGCTGGCACGGCGACTTCGGCGGAACAGACCATGATTACTAGCAACAACTTCCCAAACACTCCTCAGAACAGTTCCAAACACTCTCAAACACCTCCAAACACTCTCTGACGTATGTTAACTCAGACTCAGCTATCAGTCGATCGATCGTTCTTCACTTTCGATGTGATGTTTCCAGAGAAAAAGATATCGCCCGCCAAAAAGTTGGTCTGGCCATGGCCAGACCGGCCGGACAGGTTCCGCCGGGCCTGGGGTGTGTTGACCAGTTGTAATTCAGGTTCCGCCGGGCCTGGGGTGTGTTGACCAGTTGTAATTCAGGGCATGCTGAGCTACAACATGCTATGTCTGCTGTGTCAGAACTTTTCTAAAGTTTGAGCGATGTTGTATCCCTTGAGGAAGGACCTTTTATCATTTGTACCTGATACCCACTATATGAAGTTAAATGAAAGCTAGCACTACGGCGGGATGAGGATTTGGGTGCTCGAGAGTTTGGACACCGTGGCTGTCTCCGGCACCCCAATATATTTGTTTAAGTTAAATTTGAAAATTTTCTGCTGGATTCATCGTAATTATGTGGTAATTGCTGTATTAGCTGGGAGTTCTGCTGACACTGGCCACGACTGCTTGTATCATCTTGATGTGCGTATTGTTTTCATGCACTGCAGCTGGTAGATTGCTCAAAGGCCAAGAAGTTCCAGGCAGCGTGAGGTATGATAGTACAATACAGATGCTGCTACTGCTGCCAATGACTGTCCGTGACTCAGATATATCAGATATCTAAGGAGTACTTGTACAACCAGAACTTTGGTGTAACTGATCCTATGCTTTGCTACCCACACACTGCTGGCAGGAGGCTGCACGCTATTTGTAAGCTCAATACTCCTTGTTCTGACTCTCGGTGGTCTTGCTTTTCATATTCAGCATAGCACTGACTGCATGTGTTATTGTGTTTGTTCGTTTTTCTCATCAGCAATCGTTCCAAAAAGCCAGGAGCAGCCATAGCAGCCGCATCTGCATTCCTTCGCCAGTACTTGCCCGGAAAGTCGGTCTCAGACGCTATGACGTCCCCAGCGGGTGACTGTGATGGTGGTGATGCTGATGTGTACTCTGATGTATCAGCTGACGAGTGGGAAGAGGATGAGGACGATTCTGTATACAGTGCTGTCGGTGAAGAGGCGTACAGCTCAGCTCCTGCTCCTGCTTTGACTTTGATGGCGGCCAAACCGCTGCCACCGATACCATCAGAAGATTATTCCTATGCCACCAGAGGAGAATCAGCACAGTCCCCACCGGCCATTGGCAAAGAGCGCAAGCAGATGCGTCCGAATGATCCATTGTTCTACTGTGTGTCCGAGAATACCGTCCTGGAGACAGAGGTTGTGATGGCTAACCTTTCCGTCGACAATGATCCTCAAGGAACGTATTCTATGGTGGGTGAGGACGCACAGCGAACTGCCACTGCTCCGGTCAAGAAAATAGCTGACGGACCACTGGTAAAGCCACGACTTGTGCCTGTCAGAAGCCAATCACCTGCAAAAGAGCCTAAGCCAAGTCCAAAACCTAAGCGAAAGCTGCCACATGGCCCACCAGCTGCACCTTTACAAGGGCCATGTCGCCTTCCCAAACCAGTGACAGCCTCTAAGCCATCACAAGTAGCGGGGAAAACGGCTGACATTGATAAGCAAGATGTGTCCGATATTGCTGAGATGGAGGTTGTCAAGCCCAGGATTGACCATAGCTATAGTGAAGTGAATCTTCGCAACAAGTCAGTGGGTTCAAAACTACAGCCGACTCGACCTCAGTCTATGGATTCGTGGGGTAACACTCCACCACCACCATTGATGGAACGCATCAAGACATCAAGTCTAGACAAAGATGCTATGTTCAGTCCGCACGATTCATCACCGGATCAGAACAATGTTTGCGAGAGCGGTACTTTGACCAACGATGGTGAATGGGGTGATACCGATACGTTCACTCCCGGCCATCCACCGCCACGCCATGCTAGTATCTCGGCCAGTGAGAAGAGCATTGATCAGGAGTTCACGACACTGCTGCAGCGACACCGGGCACGTCAGGGAGCGCAGCCAGCCGTGGATGAGTGCTCCGAGGACGAGGACGAGCTGACTAGTAACTCAGCCCTGAGTACGATATGCAGTGACACGTCGTCAGACAGGGACAACAACAGCAGCCGGCGTGCAGATACCCTGGACCGGGTTGTGATCTCGCTGAAAGGTGACCAGCAGCCTGGTGGCTTTAAGGTGCAGTCATTGCTGAGTTCACCAGTGCCTGGCGGCCAGGCTAGACAACAGTACATGAATATAACACATCCCTCAAGTGCTGGCAGTGGTGGCGGTGCTGGTGCTGCTGCTGCCCCGTTGCCGCATGATCAGCCAGCACATGATCAGCCAGCACACTTCTATCATGATCAGCCAGCACACTTCTATCAGAATACTGTGCAAGCTACTACAGGTGAGCTGTCGAGTGTAGTGCCGCCAAGTAGATGAGAGTGTAGTGCCGCCGAGTAGATGAGCAGTCACTGACATCTTCATTGCATACTCACTACCATACTGTGCAAAGTCACAATACTCATATCATGCCGCATACTTGCTGTCTGCAGTCAGCAAGTGTGCGGCATGATAATGATGATATATTGAGAGAACACAGACCCACCAATACTGGTGGCACCTTTAAATAATACAAAGATTCAAATGCAAACATTTTAGCGTGAAAGGCACACACCAGTGTGAAATCCACCCTCCCCTCTGGGGGTGGGGGACTGTCATACCGTAAAGTACCGTTGATCCGCCCCCTCTCCAATTCCCGCCCCTGTCAATTTTCTACCTGTGAAGCGACTTCGGCGTATACAACGAAGTACGATGTTGAACCGACGCATGCACTGCTGTACACAATACGTGCCAATCCAGGATGAAAATGTGCACATTTCAGCACATCGAGTCTGATCCTCCACGTTGTTGTACATCGTACTGCACTTCACAGCCTTGATCTAATTCCCGCCCCCTGCCGAAACCCCAGCTGGATAGCGACATGGCGTGGGGGGGGGGGGGATCAACGGTACTTTACGGTACTTCCAATGTGTATTTGTTTCTAAATCATGCTGATGTGAAATCATTTTATCGGCAATCGAAGAACACGCTATCAGTGTGAGAGAAATCCCAATATACTTCTACTAGCAAACACTGGATGTGGTAGCCATGAATACAGCTCTATATGTAGCCATGAATACAGCTCTATATGTAGCCATGAATACAGCTCTATATGTAGCCATGACTACAGCTCTATATGTAGCCATGACTACAGCTCTATATGTAGCCATGACTTTACAGTACTACAGTCAGACCTTGCTCAACCGCACACATTCGTTTTCCACGAAATATGCGGACGAGGGCGAGGGAACCAGATAGCCGAAATTACATACTGTATATCGTGGCATGAGGCACATGAAAAGGTGTGAAATTGTACGCACATGTGTATGGGTCCCATGCATTACAGCTAGCATGCACACTGTGTAAAACAAGCGAATGCTGTCCGCGTGCAGCTAGCTGGTCATACCGACCCCTTTTTGTTTGTGAAACTCCTGATTTTAGCTTCTGCAAGCCAGTTGCAACCGGCTACGACGAAGCTTTTTCTATGCATTAGAACCAGTTTGTACACGGAACCATGAACCGGTATGGGGATCCTGGGGTCCGGTTAAGTTGTATGCGTAACGTATGCTGTAAATTGGTAACCGATGATTTCTTCTGGATGTCGAGGGGCCCAGATGAAGGGGAACCAGATAAGCGAGATCTGACTGTAGTGGAGAGTCCTAGAGTTGTGCTTGATTGCATGATGCCGATAAGTACAGTAATGCTCCCCAGATCCGGGTTCTCCCGTCTACTAGGCACCTTTCTGGCCCCTATCAAGTCATACAAATTCTTTTAAACGACAAATGGCACCAAAAAACGATTGGCATGAAAGTCATTACTTGCATGCAAGGTGTATGATTGTATGTTCCGATTCACGCGCAATTGCTAGTTACGTGCAGTGTCGAGCCCCAAAGTGCCCGAATAGGAAGAGCTTTACTGTAGGTCTTCATGCCACTCCTCCTTCTCAAATGAATGCAGGCACGTAAATATAATTTGTTGGTCCATCTCTGACTAACAGGAGAACATACCTCCAACGGATGAGGCTGTGAGCTTGTGTGTACATGTGAAAGGAAAATAGTGAGCAAGATGAGGTTGATAAATAGTGAGCAAGATGAGGTTGTAGCATGGTATGTAGGGATAGACGTGTTGAATTAATGAATTTCTTTTCTGCTTTTTGTTTCTGTTTTGAAGAGGATGACCCAAATGATCTGTTTGAGTACGGCGAGCTTCCATTCCGTGGAGATGATGGGTCTGTTGCCATCCGACCTGGTGGTCTCCAATCCTCAAAGGTGACAACAGCTAGCACCGGGCTACAGTTTGTTGATTGTGTTGACCCTTGTGTTGGCAATGTGTTTCCAGTTTGTAGTGTGGTGAAATCAGTAGTGTGAATACCAGTACGGTAGCTAGTATTAGACTCAATATTCTTGCCCTCTGTTTTCCTTTGACAGGGAGTTCTTGAAGAAAGTCCACTGAAGTCAGTTCCAAACAAGCACAAGAAACTTAAAGGTAAAGTGGCGACGATGGGCTATGTGTATCGCATAGGACTGTGTTGTTGTGTGACACGCACGCAAGATGATGCTGGATCCATGCAGGAAGTCATATTACTTCAGCAAATTACTTTACAACTCCCTGGTTCCATGTGGACATTGAAGTCCCTCAAACTTCAGCTTTCACCATACAATGACATGATTGTATTCACCGATCTGTCTTATACATGTGCCTGCATGTGCTTAGTATTATCATAAATGGGAAGAGCTGCGAAGCATGATAATATCATGCTTCGCAGCTCTTCCCATTTGCACCTGAAAGATTAAAAAGAACTTGAGTACAAACGAAGTCTACCACTTTGTACATCATTGGTTGCTCATGACTGTATTCAGCTTCCTGTTACCCAGCATTGATTTCTATGCTCAAATGTGCTTGATAATTGCTTTTTTGGATTTTGCTGATGGAGATCGCTGCCACACCCACATATGCTGCTCTCTCTCTGTGCTTGTGCTGCAGACTGCCTTTCATCTTCCTTTGGTTTGGGTAAGTCAGCAACGTCAGCCCGACACACTTTTCCTGTTGTGCAGCGGGGTTGCTGTTACTAGTAGTTGGAACTTTGGTTAGTGGTTGTGGTCTTTGTACAACGACGTCCTGGGTCGAGTGTAGAGAATGGATGTGGGGCTCAGTATAGTGTTATCTCTACTGTACATATTCTAACTTCAATTGACGTAAGTAGGTGTACCAGCAGAAGTATTGGTGGCTGGCTATTTGTTGGTAAGTTGACTGTATGTTGCTTTATGTTACTGTATGTTGCTGTATGTTGCTGTATTCCACTGAAACAGAAGAGCCTGCATTGTACCAGTACGTCTCGGATCTGAACTTCAAAGGCAATCCCCTCGAGCCGCTTCACTTTGGCGATGCTGGAAGCAATCCAGGACCCATGGGTGTTGATGAAAGAGAAGAAGGTGAGCACAGTGTCTGCTGTCCAATCCGTTAACGCCCATATCAGTGTCTGCTGTCCAATCCGTTAATGCCCATATCAGTGTCTGCTGTCCAATCCGTTAATGCCCATATCAGTATCTGCTCGAGGGCCGGCTCGGCTGAGTCAGCTGGGTCAGCGAACCGGTTAGGTGGGGGACCCGTGTGAAAAACGAACACTGAGTCACTTGTGACCTAGTTGTGAGTAAAGACCTTACGCACGTTGTATAGATGTACAAAGTTTTGTACTAGGACCGTAGGTGTGTACAGACCCGGTCGGGTGTTCATTGTGGCCTATACATGCGCATTTGACCAATTTTAGCCTCACAATTCATGGCAAACAGTCGCTTTTCCAGCTTCTTCGCTTTAGCTAGAACTAATGACTAGCTACATCTTTGTCAGAAAAAGTTTTTGTAAGAAATGCCTTCAGCGCCCATTTCTTAGTGGAAATAGCAGTAAAAACAATAGGGTCCTGCACATTCAACACCCAGCCTGCCGGGTCTACGGGATTCTACGAGGTTTTTACAGGATTCTGTGCATCTGTACAACGTGCATTAGGCTTATAGAGGCTGTGCATCTGTACAACGTGCATAAGGCTTATAGAGGCTGTGCATCTGTACAACGTGCATAAGGCTTATACCATGGTACGGTGCGGAGGGCCTGTTTTCAGCCAATCAGCGCTCGTCTAGCCATGGTTATATTGACCAGTATAAATCCCGCGCGGTATTTATATTGAATATAAATCCCGCGCGGTATTTATGTCGTCTCGGAAGGTTGAGAACGAACTGCCTCTTCTATCCTCGCCACGCCACACCTCAAAACGAACTAGTCAGTGGTTTTTCTCTAGAGCTAGAGAGAGAGCTTTTCATAGTTTACTTCAAGCGGCGACGGAAGAACTCATAATGGAGAACTAACACTGACAACGAACGACTGACAACGAACGTCTGACTCTGACAACGAATGTCTAACAACTGACGACGAACGTCGGACAACTGACGACGACATGGCAAAAGGAAAACATGATATCAGAAATTGGTGCCCTCGTCAGCACAAAAGGTGGTGTACTCAGCACAAAAAGGTGCACGTGTCAACAACAAAGCAGCGCAGCAGCATGTACGGGTCAGCAACAAAGCAGCGCAGCAGCATGTACGGGTCAGCAGCACAGAGACACAAATACAGCAGCAGCTACGACGAAGAGACAACACGTGCAGCCACATGTACACACAGAGACACAAATACAGCAGCAGCTACGACGAAGAGATAACACGTGCAGGCGCAGGTACAACACTATCCCCTACCAAAAAAAGACATCCACTCCTGTGGATGGAAGCAAAAGTGAAGTGTATAAAAAACGGAAGAAGACAGACCGGAGAAGAAGCCAGAAAGACAGGGGAAATGAAATATGAAGCAACATAAACAGGCGACAATAAAACACAAAAGAGGTGGGCCACAACTGTTGAACACATTGTAGGCATGCAAGAAGCCAGACTAAGCACACGGAAAGAATAGACAACTAGCCATTGTCTCTCTCAGATTCTTCATCTGTAAAACCAGCTCAACAGCAGCATATGGCCAAGAGCATTACGCAATGCACTGTTACCATGACTGTGCACATCAGTACTACAGCCGTGATGTACAATGCATGACTACCACATTACCCCCCTTCCCTAAGAAAAAAAAATTGTCTGCAAATGCAAACCTGTTTGAGAAAAAAAAAGGAGAGAAAAAAAGGAAAAAGAAAAAAAGGAGAAAATTGCAGAGGAAACGAGCAAAGAATCAATTCAAAGCAACAAATTCGATACACCCTGACACTGACGGGTCAACTCACTGAAGATACATCAAACCTGTACCACGATACAAACAGAACAAACCAAACCAGCAACTAAATCGCAAATTGGCATAGTTATGCAACATGGTCAGTCAAAATGGAGATATTACATCAATGCACCAGCAGCTTTCTCAGTGAGCTTGACAGTGCGGCCAGCGCGGGTTACATAGCCCTCGCGATAGAGCGAGCCAGACTGGGCATCGGGCCGTGGTAGGCGTGATTGACGACGTGATTGGTCACTGGACTCGGGATGAATCTGAGCATCAGCCTCTTTGATCTCAGATTCCACTCCTGCTTCACACGGAGCAGTAGGCGTAGCAGGCGGCACATCTGCATTAGGTGCCGAGGATTTCACTTCTGACTCGGTAGCTGGCTGGGGATCTGGCGTCGGAACTGGCTGGAGATCCAAAGACCGAGAAGAGGTGGCAGTTGATGATGCAGGTGAAGCATGTTCTCGCACATGCTGCCGATTTCGGAGCAGTATCCGCCTGCCATCAGTGACGCCGACTTGTCTGCCATATTGCTCCACAACACGCCAAGGGGTAGTTGGGTCGGAATAGCCATCCTGCAAGACTACCATTGTGCCAGGACGCAGCATAGGCAACTGGCGGACACCGCGGCGACTATCATGCGAGACTGCCATGTCAGCTTTGGCGCGAATCTGATGAGAAGCATTCACAATGCGTGGGGTAGAATGGTGAGGTAGACGGGTGCGAACCATGCGACCGAAGAAAGCCTCATTGGGTGACATGCCCAGCATTCGGTGCACTGAGTTGCGAATATCAAAGAGAACTTGTTGCAAACGGCGTTGCAAAGACAGGGACGGTCGTAGAGATTGAATTCTCTCTTTGACGACTCGATGAAGACGTTCCACCATGCCATTAGATCTGGGGTAGCGTGGGCTTGATCGATTGTGCTGGATACCCAACCGCTGCAGGAACTGGGCCATTTCGGCTGAGGCAAACTGGGGGCCATTGTCGGACACCAACACGCTAGGCAGGCCGAACCTCGCGAACACTTCCATCAGCCGGTCAATGACAGCTGCGGTTGTGGTAGCTGACAAGGGAAGTAGCTCCGGATAGCGTGAACCGTAGTCGACGATGGATAATACTTGTTGACCCTCGATACACACCAGATCAACCGCCAGTTTCTGCCACACTCCTTCAATTTCTGATGGCAGCAGCTCTTGTGCGGGGTTTGTATGACGGCGCCAACACTCTGAACACTGCTCGGCGAACTTGTCGGCATCTTTAGACATGCCGGTCCACCATACTCGTCGTCGCAAAGCATCCTTGAATATGTCCCGACCTGGATGACCTTCATGGGCCAACTGCAGTACGGCATGTCGGAGAGCTTCTGGTATTACACAGCGGTTACCGAATAGCAGGATGCCGTCAATGGTCGTCAGCTGATCTCGAATAAGGTAGTATGGCTCTTCAGCGGGTGTGACTTGGGACCATGATTGCATCAAGACGCGCTGCTGTATGCTGCGCAACAGTGGGTCATCACTAGTCGCCTTGGCGATATCGTCGATATTGACTGGGCACTCTTCCAAGACCAGGCCAATGAACTCAGCCATAGAGCGGGCTTCTTCTGGTGAGGCAGTTGAGTCTTGGACAGGCGCTCTTGACAATGTGTCTTCACACACCATCTGCTTCCCAGGTGCATGTGACAAGGTGTACTGGTATGGCATGAGAGCGACCATCCAGCGCTGCAGCCGTGGTGGTACTTCGTCAAACGGCTTCTGGACGATTGAGATCAGGGGCTTGTGGTCGGTCACAACTTGAACAGATCTCCCCAGGACGTACTGTCGGAATCGAGTCAGAGAGAATACGATACCAAGCATCTCGCGCTCCAACTGGGAATAACGAGATTCAACATCGGACAATGAACGGCTGGCGCAGGTGACAGGTAACCAAGTGCCACTCTTGTCTTGCTGCCACAGAATAGCACCCAGACCAAGTGGAGATGCGTCACATGTTACCTTGGTTGGGACGTCCAAGGATGGCTTAAAGTACGCTAAGCACTCTAGCGACGAGGCCACGGCTGTCTTCGCATCGGTGAACGCGGCCGTCAGCTCATCATCAACGACGAATGGTTGTCGCTGAGCCAGTTTCCTCAGCGGCTCAGTTGTCTGTGAGAGCTGCGGTATGAATTTACCAAGGTACGTCACCATACCAAGGAAACGACGTACATCTGTCAACGTCTGCGGCAGCTGCAACTGTTGGATTGCCAGCAGCTTGTCACCGTCAGGACGCACACCATCCTTGCTCAGCCAGTGTCCCAAGTACTTGATTTCTGACTGGCGTACGCGACACTTCTCCCAGTTTAAGCGCAGGTTGGCTTCGCTCAAACGACGGAGTACGGCAGCCATGCGCTCGTCGTGTTCCTGTCGGTTGCGGGCATAGATGAGAATGTCATCAATATAGACAACGACTCCCGGTAGGCCGGCAAGGATGTCAGACACCACACGTTGAAATATCTCCGGTGCGCAAGCAATGCCAAACGGGAGTCTCTTGAATCTAAAGAGGCCCTTGTGAGTGGCGAAAGTGGTGAACGGACGAGATTCATCGGCCAAAGGGAGCTGGTGAAAGCCAGATTCAGCATCCAGAACGGAGAACACTGTTGCACCGTCCAGCTGCGCATTGATTTCGTCAACGGTGGGAAGTAGGTGACGCTCCCGGACTACGCTCTTGTTTAGGACGCGGTAGTCCACGCAGAGACGCAAAGCACCGCTTGATTTCCTGACCGGCACCAACGGTGAGACCCACGGAGTAGCTTCTCGCACTGGCTCGATTATGTCATGCTTCACCAGACGATCCAACTCCTTGGCAATTTCATCCCGGATGCTGAAAGCGTGCCGACGGGGTGGGAGTGCTGTTGGAGTGGTGTCAGGGTCCACTGTGATAGAGATGGGCGTCACGTTCACCACATTGACTTCAGCAGAGGTCAGCAACTCCAGTTCGGAGATGACGTCCTGGCCATACAGGATTTGGCGGCCAGACGCGACTGGGACAACAAAACAACTACATACGATGCTGCGTGATCCAACAGAGACCGTCACATCAGCCATACCGAGTGTTGAGATGACGCCGCCATTGTACGCTTTCAAGATTCGATCACTCTTTCGCGTTGGCTGGACAACATCATCGGTTAGCACTGATCGGGTAGCACCGGTATCCAGTAGTCCTTCACAGGGACGGCCGTTGACGATCAGCGTCTTACGAAACAATTGCTGGTGCTGAGAAGTATCCACTGAGAATGCGTAATCACAGAAATAGTTGGCGTCATCCTCCTCCACCTGTTCGGATGTCATGCGCGCATTATCAGACTTGCGCGACAGGCATACTGTTGTAAAGTGGCCGACTTTCGAGCAGTTGCCACAAGTAGCATCCGCTGCAGGGCAATGCTGCTTGCCTCTTGGATGCGAGCGGCCACAGTACTTGCACTTCCCAAACTTCTTGTGCGCAGAGGCAGGCTGGGAGTGTGAAACACGATGAATGTGAGAGAATGAATTCGACAATGGAGTAGCTGCAGCGTCACCATAAAGCTTGCTGTCCGTGATAGAGGACTCGAGTGCCACAGCTTTGCTCACAGCATTGGCTAGTGTCAACTTTGACTCTTTGAGAAGTTCTTTACGTAGCTCCTGGGATCGCAGGCCCTCGATCAACTGGTCACGGATTTGTCCCTGATCAATGGTGTCCACGGCAGTAGACGCAAATTCACAGCGATCAGCTGCTTCGCGCAGGCGTCCCACAAACGATGTGACAGACTCACCCTCATTCTGGCGAAGCTGACGGAATCGGTGGCGTTCCGACGTTGTGTTTGTGGCAGGACGAAAATGAGCAATCACAGCATCCGTCAGAGCTTTGTACTCACATCCGGCACTGCCATCAGCCTGAGCTGGTGGAGTAGGAACTACGATTCCTTTAACAATACGCCTAACAGCGAGGCCTGCAAGGTTCAGAAACAGCCTCTTCTTATCAGCTGCCGTCGTAACTCCACAAATTTTCAGGTAATCATCAACGTCCTCGAGCCACAATTCGAAATCGGCTCCGATGTTGCTGGAAAAGTCAGGTACAAATTCCTTCGGCGCTCTGCCTTTGGGAGCGGACATGGCGACAAATCCGTGCCTGTTCACTGCGCCAATGTAGGCATGCAAGAAGCCAGACTAAGCACACGGAAAGAATAGACAACTAGCCATTGTCTCTCTCAGATTCTTCATCTGTAAAACCAGCTCAACAGCAGCATATGGCCAAGAGCATTACGCAATGCACTGTTACCATGACTGTGCACATCAGTACTACAGCCGTGATGTACAATGCATGACTACCACACACATGACGAGTAGGCCAGGAGGGTTAACACCAGTCGGGAGCCCCGCAAAACTGTGCAACAATCAACGGAACCTGCAAGCAACAGATTTTGCAGAGGACCCCGGCTGGCGAGCTGTTCGACCTGTGTTTGTCCCTTTGGATCTTTTATTCTTAGAACAGCACCAACCTAGTACGCCACCCATCCACCAGTCATGACAAAACAAAAGTACAAATGCATGAGAAAACAGGTTATGCCGACGGACCCAGCGACGCTTCCAGGAGCGGCGAGACCGACAGCACGCACCGACCGAGAAGAAGACTGGGGCAGCAGGACGCACACTGGCCGGCTGTCCGAAAACCGATGGCGCTACAGAAACTCCGAGAATCACAGGACACACACAGAAAGAGAGAAGGACTGACGCAAACATCTCAGCCATCACCAAAAATCAGTAAAGCACACGAAGGAAGGGAAGAACAGCCAGGAAGAAAACGTCGATTGAAACAGGAGCAATTAATCAGTGAGGACACCATTGAGGACACACAAACAAATCGGTTACCAATACGCAAAAGATAATGAAGAAAAACCACAGGGCGCTACCCTGAAAAAACCCACAGGGATCGAACCTGAAAAAACCGCAGGGATTGAACCTGAAAAAACCGCAGGGATTGAACCTGAAAAAACCGCAGGGATTGAACCTGAAAAAACCGGAACTTATAGTATATCCGCTCGCAAAACCAAAAAACTGAAGAAAAGAAACTGTCAGGGACCGATTGCGACGCACAAGGGCCAACCAGCAACACCCGGAAACCATAACACCCGCAAGGCAAACCGATACAAAAAAACGCAGGATTCCTGCAGACCACCAAGCAGACCGTGGCTCACCATGATCAGACGCCCACCCAGACGAACTAGAGAAACCCACATGCCGAAACACAATTATTACAAAACCACACGCTCACAAAAAAAATTCAACCTGGATCAAGAACGAGAATCCTACATGAAGTTCACACCTCCCACCAAACCGGAAGCCAACAGCTTTCCTACTTTGTTGACAGTGCATGACCGAGCCTGACAACGCTCTACACCATGTACACAGAACATGGAGAAACTACTACTAAAACGGTAAAAACACGAAACAAAACAATATGGATCGACTCCATACGAGGCAGCACCTCGAGAACGTTCAGGTGGACATCTAAACAAATCACGCGACACAGTCACACTATCGGAGCAGTCCGACGGCAACTCCGTGACAAGCACAAGTGCACAACACAAGACGAGATCAAAGCTACCCATGCTGAATGCACGACGAACATGCAAACACAAGTCCCAGATTCGAACGAGTAGCGCACGAACAGAAGTTTGAAATTTTCATACACAACATGTACAGTACAGGGTAGTCAGAGCACAACTAACACAACGGGGCGAACTTCCAACGAGCAGCAAGACTACACTTGTACGAGTACACACTCGAACACAAGAGAACAAGGTTCCACGGAATTCCTGCAGGGACCCGAGTCACCCGACGCAAAACAATTATTTGAAAATTCGAAATCGAATACAAGGTACGGCAACATTGCAACACATTACGCAGAGCAGAAAATTACAAAGGCATGCTCACCTGAGTAGGAGCTCCGAGGATCTAGGAAAGGGTTGAACAGACGCAGCAAAGCGGAGCCATGGCGAGAACGCGAAGAGGAAAACGAAAAACACCGGCCGGAGAGCGACGAGCTTCAGGGTCGTGGGTTCGATTAGTTGGGCGCCAAATGTCGTCTCGGAAGGTTGAGAACGAACTGCCTCTTCTATCCTCGCCACGCCACACCTCAAAACGAACTAGTCAGTGGTTTTTCTCTAGAGCTAGAGAGAGAGCTTTTCATAGTTTACTTCAAGCGGCGACGGCAGAACTCATAATGGAGAACTAACACTGACAACGAACGACTGACAACGAACGTCTGACTCTGGCAACGAATGTCTAACAACTGACGACGAACGTCGGACAACTGACGACGACATGGCAAAAGGAAAACATGATATCAGAAATTGGTGCCCTCGTCAGCACAAAAGGTGGTGTACTCAGCACAAAAAGGTGCACGTGTCAACAACAAAGCAGCGCAGCAGCATGTACGGGTCAGCAACAAAGCAGCGCAGCAGCATGTACGGGTCAGCAGCACAGAGACACAAATACAGCAGCAGCTACGACGAAGAGACAACACGTGCAGCCACATGTACACACAGAGACACAAATACAGCAGCAGCTACGACGAAGAGATAACACGTGCAGGCGCAGGTACAACATTTATATTGAATATAAATCCCGGTGCACGGTACGTACGCTAGGGCACTGCCACCGTACAAGTCCACTGCCTGAAAGGCAATGAACTTGTACGACGGCAGCACTCCAGCGCACGGGCCATTTACAACAGACACAACATACACCACATGCACGTGTACACTCCACACAGAACGGCATTACTGATGAGGAACAGTACACAATGGAAAAGAAGAATGACCTGGAATTCGTCTACCGAGTATTCTACATGTATTCTACTTCAAGGCTGAGGATAAAGAACGTCAAATAACCACCAAGTATCCCGAATGGGTCAGCAATGTACATTGTACTTCAAATAGTTGAAGATCATCAACAGACTGTCTCCTTCGTAACTAAGTTTATGATACAGAGTGTACTTCAAATCCACCTAAACCGATTGGAAAAATGGATGGAAATGTGATACAGTGATACAAAACAGTGTATGCAAATGCATCTACTTGCAAGCAAACCTGATTATAAATATAAGATGCCGCATGTGAAAATCAGCACTGTACCATAACCATGACACTTACTCCCAAAGAGTCCAAACTGTACTGCAGTCTAACTTGTGACGGTAGTTTGATTCAACGACGACTCCAGCACCCCAGCAATTCAGTTGACTTCCGCATCGCTCACGAGACGATATGCTACAATATGCACTGGAACTGAAAGGAAATCTGATGCCAAACATCCACGGAGGAATCTCCTTCTGATCTTGCTCGACCATTCTTTGACAACTGATAACCAGCAGAACATGTTCATGTACTGTATGATGTAGGAGATCTCCAAATAGGTTCGTTGTTCTGGAAATGCGTAGGGGTACCTGGCATAAGTAGGATATGACCCTCGTAGTCGGGTTATACCGTACCCTCATATAAATCCCTCCTGCTATCGCAGTCGGGATTTATATTCAGCCGGTATAACCCTCTGACTCGGGTTATATCCTCTACTTATAGAGGCTGTGCATCTGTACAACGTGCATAAGGCTTATAGAGGCTGTGCATCTGTACAACGTGCATAAGGCTTATAGAGGCTGTGCATCTGTACAACGTGCATAAGGCGTATAGAGGCTGTGCATCTGTACAACGTGCATAAGGCTTATAGAGGCTGTGCATCTGTACAACGTGCATAAGGCTTATAGAGGCTGTGCATCTGTACAACGTGCATAAGGCTTATAGAGGCGGTGCATCTGTACAACGTGCATAAGGCTTATAGAGGCTGTGCATCTGTACAACGTGCATAAGGCGTATAGAGGCTGTGCATCTGTACAATGTGCATAAGGCTTATAGAGGCTGTGCGATTACATAATTATGATCAGTGTTTGTTTTTTTCAACGACATAATGTGTTAAGCTCTATTGGGGGGGGGGGGGGGGGAGAGACACTGGCAGGCTGCAGTGGGCATGTGCAGTCCCAGGTGCAGACAGAATGTCCAGTAAACTGTGCATTGTTCATACATGTACATCAAGGAGTCGTGAAATATTGACGACTCCCTGGTGTACGTGCTGTAGCCGCATTTGAACGCACTCAGCTCTGAACCTGGTTGCAAGAGTCATGCCAGGTACAAGTGTACCCGGTTTGTTTGAAGTCCTAGAGCAGACACTGCAGTCATATTGGCATGCATGTATTTAATATTTATCAGAGCATTTCAAATTTGTCCTGCCAAAGCCAGATCCCTCTTAGTCTATCTTGTAATAAAGGTCTGCCATATTCGGAACTCAGATCAAGTTTTTTTCTTCAAACGTGTGAAGTTATCTTCAAGAAGTTCTGGTATGTGCATGACATTGTGTAACTGTACGATTGCTGTTCTTTGCAGATGAAGACGACTTTGAAGATGATGACAACGCTATTTATCAGGGCCTTGACTCAACCACGTATGAGTGTGTCAGGGGCCTTGCTCCACTGGCACTGGACAAGAAGCTGCGTGAGAGTGTCCGTGAGACAAAGAAGAGAATGCTGTGGTGTGAGCAGGTCAAGGTAATGTTATGTACACATGTATTGTCATGTGGGACGATGATAGGCATGCATACTCTGCTGCACCACTCTCATTTGTGTCTGGCAAGGAAGAAGCCTGCCGTCAAGCACACCCTTGCTTTTGAGTCGGGTTCATGTTTGACTTGACGGACCCTTATGTGTGTGTGTGTGTGTGTGCGTGTGCGTGTGTGTGCGTATATGTGTGTGTGTGTGTGTCTGTGTGTGTGCGTGCGTGCGTGTGTGTACGTGTGTGCACATGTGCGTGTGTTGGGCATGCGTGTGTGGTTATGTGTTGTTCAGGTGCGTAACAGTGGTATCCTCATGAACATTTCGGATGATGAGCGCCACCTTCAGGAGGTATGTCATGCCCTACCGAGTCTTCTCTAGGATAAAAGTGCAGATTACGTAATGATAAAGTATATGTAATGATTGCTTGTGTGTGTGTGTGTGTGTGTGTGTGTGTGTGTGTGTGTGTGTGTGTGTGTGTGTGTGTGTGTGTGTGTGTGTTGTGTGTGTGTGTGTGTGTGTGTGTGTGTGTGTGTGTGTGTGTGTGTGTGTGTGTGTGCGTGTGTGTGTGTGTACGTGTGTGCTGTGTGTGTTTGTTTGTATGTGTGTGTTTTGTGTTTTGTGTTTGTGTGTGTATGCGTGTGTGCATACGTGCATGTAATGATAGGTGAACCGTGCACGTCGCATGGTATGCTATACTCGCCGGTATTGTGTGATAGGCAGGTGTTAATATTCCCGTCAGGTGGCGTCGCCATGATAGCATAGGCAGTTAGCAACGTGTAACGTGGGCCATCGAAGATTGTCTGTGAACAACCACTGTTTATGAAGCACTATGGGTGTGAAAGTGGTTCATATGCATGCGTGGGTCTGTAGCAGAGCCCTGACGTCTTGCTACAAACCTTTCGTTGCAGTCTACGAGGTCCAAAGTCTGGCAGATACAACTGTCTGCCCGGGTGAGTTACGCAGCAAATTTTGCGTCTTCTTTCCCTCTCCATTTTCCTTCTACCAGGCCAACTTTGAGGTGATCACGTCAGAGATTAGCTACAACCGCAGTCTAAAGATACTGATTGACCACTTCATGGATTCCCCACTGCTTTCGCCAGATCTACCGGCTGATAGACGCATTCTCAGTAGAGATAGCTACAAGCATCTGTTTTCCAACATCAAGACCATCTACGAGATAAGCTCTAGGTAAGGAACAACACATCACGGTTCTAGCCAAAGGAGGGGGGGGGGGCAATAGCGCCCCTAGCGCCCCCCCCCCCCCCCCAGTCAGGGGTTTGCATTTTGCATGGCAAGACAATTTTGGAAATTTGATAAAATGGGCTACGGGTTAACTGTTTCCCTTGCCCGCTCTCCTACAGTATTTGACTACTGGCTAGAACCCTGCAGGCACCTACAGTATTTGGCTACTGGCTAGAACCCTGCAGGCACCTACAGTATTTGACTACTGGCTAGAACCCTGCAGGCACCTACAGTATTTGGCTACTGGCTAGAACCCTGCAGGCACCTACAGTATTTGACTACTGGCTAGAACCCTGCAGGCACATGATCATGTGATCATCATGATTGCACAACACAGCAGTGTCACGGGGAGTTGTTTGATGTACTTTCGCTTCACAGTGTGTTTGGATTATTAGACACGTGCCGTTCCTAGTTGCAGTATTGCAGTATTGCGGGTTAGTGAATGATGGAATGATGTCCTGCAAGAATCACCTCTAATCGTATAGTTTTGCTCCGAAGGATTCATCAATGTGTCTTGTGTCTTGTTTATAATGACGTCCTCCTACTTCATGGTATATCAATGTGCCTCAGGCTTTTGGAAGCGCTCAAGGACTGCGAGAGTCAGATGATTTGTATTGAGAATGTCTGCAACACCATCTATGACTTTGTGAGTTGTAGCATGCAAGATCATGTCACTGTAGGTCAGTTTAGCTTGTATCATTTTTCCTCCACTAGCGGATAGAGGGGATGTGTCACCAAATGTTTTTGTTACTTTTTTTGTAGCGTTGGGACAGCATGACTGCATGCGTTTTGGAGTCTGAAGTAAATGTGTAACGATCTCACGCCTGGGATGATGACTACACCACACATGGCGTTAATAGTGGAAGAGCATCGCAGGCCTCTAAAGTCAAGGTGCCTCGGTTTAGTCCTGGTCGTGACAGTCACATTTTCTTCCATATTTTTTTCATTTTCAACTCCCTTGGTCTTTTATGAATATAACAAATCAATTGCCGCTGTGTTAGTTGTACAGTGACAGTGACAGTCTGTGTTGATTGAAGTCTGTCACAGTGAATGCCCTCAGTCAAGAGCTACTACAGTTGTGGCAGTAGTGGGATTTGAACACCCCCCCCCCCCCACACACACACACACTGGTTGAATGATTCTGTTAACTTAATGTCCCCAGGCCATTTTCTGTATCCTTTCAGCACCGTGTAGCATACAGCCACCTGCCCAGTCTTATTTCCTCACAGTATACTGGTCACTTACACAGCAGTACAGGACTTGACAGTGCTACTAAAGTAGTCACTTTACTAGTGAGTTGCTTTACAATCCCATCAGGCAGCACTGATGTACTAGTCCTAGGCAATACACCGCTAGCACATGTACTAGTCCTAGGCAATACACCGCTAGCACATGTACATGCTCTGGACACCCTGCTGGGATATGCAATCCCGGCATTCACAGAACCACTACCAAGTCCTGGTCAGTCTAGCAGTGTGTCTTTGTGCGTCAAGATGCTGAATTCTTGCCTGCTTGGGGTGTGTGTGTGTGTGTGTGTGTGTGTGTGTGTGTGTGTGTGTGTGTGTGTGTGTGTGTGTGTATGTGTGTGTGTGTGTGTGTGTGTGTGTGTGTGTGTGTGTGTGTGTGTGTGTGTGTGTGGTGTGTGTGTGTATGTGTGTGTGTGTGTGTGTGTGTGTGTGTGTGTGTGTGTGTGTGTGTGTGTGTGTGTGTGTGTGTGTGTGTGTGTGTGTGTGTGTGTGTGTGTGTGTGTGTGTGCGTGTGCGTGTGTATGTGGTGTGTGTGTGTGTGTGTGTTTTCCTTGACAGGTGAGGCAAGCAGAGTTCTTTGAGCCCTATGTAACCTACTGTAAGAATCAGATCTATCAGCTGAGAGAAATGAAGCGATTGCAGTAAGTGATGTATGCTACCCCCCCAGTCACGGCCTATGGCCGGCGTCCTTGTCCGATGCGGCCCACAGTCTGTAAAACACCTGCATGATCATGCTGATAGGGGGGCACTGCTGCAGTTGTGCGGGGATTGCCGGGGATTAATCCTTATGCACGTTGTACAGATATACAAAATTCTCTGCTAGGAGTATGGATGTGTACATGCCCGGGCGGGTGTTCATTGTGTACTATACATGTGTATTTGACCAATTTAGCCAAATTATGAGTACGTAGCAGACAATCGCTTTTCTGGCTTCATCACATTGGATAGAAGCAAGAGTACATGACCCCCAGAGTGTGCAACGCCTGATCCAGCTCTACATAGGGTCTTGGTCGAGCGTAATCTGGTCTTTGCGTCATAATGCCGTACACATCTGAGGGGAACCCGGGGAGCCGCGGGGACTCTCGGATCAAAAACAACGATGCCCTGCCTCGAGACCGGCCTTGCGCTGGTGTGGAGTGTACGCATGACATCAGAAGATGTGACTATGCTCGACCAAGACCCTATGCAGAGCTGAATCAGGCGTTGCACACTCTGGGGTGTGTTTGGAGGGGGGGGGGGCTATGTACTCTTGATAGAAGTAATGACTAGCTACAAGTACATCTTTGTCCGCAAAAAGGTTTGATATGAAATGCCCATTTCTTAGTGGAAATAGCAATAGACACGATAGGGTCCTGCACATTCAACACCCAACCGGGTCTTTGGGATTCTCCGAGATTCTACAGGATTTCGTACATCTGTACAACGTGTATGTGTATCAGGCTCACTGCATGTGCCCTGCCGGTGTACATGTACATGTAGATGTAGATGTTAGGCATGAGCAGGCTGGAACAAGTTTGTGAATGTAAGTGCTTATGATCCTGACCATCAGTGACACAGGTGGATGGAAGGAAACTACCGTATATAGTTACCGGTTCTGTCACGGTAAGTCGACATTTGATGACCTAAAACCAACCTTAAAAAAAGGGGGGGGGTAGTCAACTTACAAACTGAGGTGTAAGCACCATTGACTGAACCGGGAAGTCGAGGTCCCAAGTATGGGGAGTCGACTTATAAGTTGTAACTGGTAAGATAATATTATGGTATTAACTCCTGTGAGAGGCTGCCACCGGCGGTAATCACTGGGGTGTTCAGGGAATCGACAGAAGGGGTGTTAACCCACGCTGATTATATTTCCACTGGTTTCAAAATTGTGAATTCACTGAATTGTGATATTTTGTCTGCATCTTTTGCTCAGGGAAAGGAATCCAAGGTTCAATGAAGTCGTCGCCCAACTAGAAAACGACAAGAAGTGCCAGGGCCTGCCACTCCTGTCATTCTTCACTCTACCAACTCAGAGGATTACCCGTTTCCCACTCTTGATAGTGGTGAGGTTTTGTGAACATGCGTACATTTCTCTCGGGCCTCTTATAGCGGCCATAGTTGATCAAAGAATCACTTGATTCCATTGCAGCGCGGGCGATGCAAAAAGAATGGCTGTAGAACGAAGAGGATCCAAGGCTGGAGTAAAAACAAACTGAAACAGAACCGTACACACTGATAGATCACTGCACAAACAGCCATAACTCTGGAACGGATTATCCCATCGCCAAGATCTATAGCTCATTGGAACGGTCTTGGAAAGGGCTTTCCAGAGGTGTTTTCGGTGTGGCGATAGCTCAACAAATGATCGAGCGGCGATAAATTAAACGCGCGATTTTGATCTGAACATTTTTCTTACTTTCTGTCTGGCGATTTTTTGCAACTTACTTTTAAGTCATTCAAGGGGATTTCCCAATGACGTGCGAAAGGCAGCATGACATATGAGTACATCGTTTGAATCGCTTGAATCTCACGACTTCGATCGATGCAGTTTGAATCGTAGTTCTACGTTGAGTATGAGCCCCAAACCAAAGGAAATAGTTGTGCGTGGTCTTGATGCCAAACTGGAGCATGATAGGGACACTGTTGGCGAGGCCAGGGGCGTCCTTGAGGTGCTGTATGCTCTGAAAGTACGTGGAAGATGACGAGCCGGAAAGGAGCTTTCCAGTAAGCCATGACATGCGAAAATCCGTCGAGAAACAAAAATGCTGTGACAATTTGTTTGCTGCTATCTCCACTAGGGGTGAAACGAGTATCTATTTTGACCAACCGATCACTCGTTCATAATATTCGATCGAGTATCCGATTATTCGAGTATTTTATCAAAATTCAAAAGCACTAGATTTGCGAGTTCTCGACCAATTCGGAAGAAATTATCTGTGAACATAGAACAAAAGTCGCCAACGTCTTGTACAGAGTGTAAAGTAACGATTTTCATCAGTACTTTCATATCTCAGAACGTTACTTGCCATGGTGATCGCATCGTCCAAGTCTTAAAATACTGACTCAAAGCCATGCATAACGCATGCATACCAGTGGACCAGCCGTACAACAAAAGTTTTTGAAAAATACAATGCCAATACTAAAAAAAAAAAAAAAAAAAAAAAAAAAAAACGATCGAGTGCAAAATTTCGAATACTCGCTCGTTTGAAATTTTCGAACGAATACTCGAATATTCGAACTAATCGTTTCACCCCTAATCTCCACAATTGTACTGATGCACTGAATTTCAGTGCCCAGACGTAGTAAATGCACCGTGACCCTGAAAGGGTTAATCAGGGCACACTACAAACCAGCCTGCCTGTGTATGCAGGCATCCGAGTGTATACAATTTCTTCAGAACGATAGGGCTTGAAAGTCATGTCATCAGAAACAGTGCCGACAGAATAAGACCTCAGTCTGGGTTCATTCTGCCCCGCATAGTGAAGTGCAGTATGGGGTGGGTAGGCTCCTCGTGTCGCACGCAAGTTTGGTTCTTTCTGTAGCAGGGGTAGGTCCCTGACAGGGAGTGCGCAGTCCAGCCACTGCAGGCGGATGTATCACCCTGCTGTGAAGGGAAATCATCCAAACGTGTATGGATCCATACAAAAACTAGATCCAAGTGGACCCCAAAGTCAGCGTTGTCACGTGTCCATGCTACCTGTGAGTCTGTGACATAGCACTTGTCTTTGAATCCCTATTTCACTTTCTGATGCTCTACCTGTACTCAGTCATGGATAATATCGTTTGCTACTGTCTTGCTTGGTGGTTTCACTTCGGGTGCATGGCAGTGTATGGGGATAAAGGAGTCCTGTCTGCAGTGTGTAAGTGGAAGAAAGCTGAACGGATTGGGGTCTAACTAGATTGGTGTGCTAGGGCATATATCATGTGGAGCATTTCTCTACGATGAATACATCAGAATTCGGTAATGGCTATCCAATGCTGGCAGGTAAAATTTCTGTAGGATGGTCGTCAAGACTGGTTTATATTTCCACTTAAACGTGTGTACAACTGTTCATGTTGTTTGCTTAATGTGCCAGGCTATTATTGACCGAATGCAGCCTGAAGACAAGAACTATGAGACATCGCAGCAATCACTGGAATTGACTCAGGCGGTATGGTCATCCATGGTCGTTTTAGTAGCTACTTCATTGTTCTACTGTCCCCTCCCCTCCCCCGTCACGGTGTTGAATGTATGCCGGGGCGGGTGATTGTTACTTCCTTCTCCTCCATGCCTACTAGTATCTGAGTAACCAACTTTCCATCTAGTCGTATACCCATACTATCCAAGTACCCATGCTATCCAAGTACCCATGCAATGCATGCATGTACATCGCTACTTTCAAGTCTAACTTTGCTATTACCACGGATACACTATAAACCCAAACGGTTTGTTCTATAATTGGTGTACAATCACAATCATATGCCGCGGCACTACACGAGAAAACTAATCTGACCAGCAACAAGTGCATGTGTCGTGGAGCAGCAAGGAAAAAAGGCGAGGAATTCCATGTGCTGTCAAGGGAATTTGGCAAACATCCTCTTCATCATTTTGTTATACTGAAAGGTGCGTTGCGAGGATTGACACATGTGTAAACAACCATGTGCATCTTGTTGCAGTGTGGAATAAATCAGACCAGTACAAAAAAAGAAATAGACCTACGGCATTCGGGTGCTTGTGTGTATGCAGTGTGTGTATGCTGTGTATGCATGCAGTGTGTGTATGCATGCAGTGTGTATATGTGCTGTGTGTGTATGCAGTGTGTGTATGCAGTGTGTGTATGCAGTGTGTGTATGCATGCAGTGTGTATATGTGCTGTGTGTGTATGCAGTGTGTGTATGCAGTGTGTGTATGCAGTGTGTGTATGTGCTGTGTGTGTATGCTATGCCAGTGAGTGCGTTCGATTATGCACGCAAATCGATTCATGAATCGATTCACACTATTCACATCACCCCATGTGAATAGGGTGAATGGATTCCGAATCGATTCCAGGGCTCATGACATGAAAATCGAACGACTTGAATGCATGCGAATGGATTCATGAATCTATTCAAGTGCATAATCGAACGCAGCCAGTGTATGTGCTGTGTGTATGTGCTGTGCCAGTGTATGTGCTGTGTGTATGTGCTGTGCCAGTGTATGTGCTGTGTTATATATGCTGTGTGTATATGCTGTGAGCATATGCTGTGGGCATATGATGTGAGCATATCATTATGTGGTGTGAATATGTGTCTCTGTGTGTCTGTACATGTGTGCATGTGAATGTCAATGTACATTTTATCTTGCAGCTGGTAAGGCGATGCAATGAAGCTGCCCGCAGCATGGAACGAACAGAGCAGCTCATCGACTTGCATACGAAGATTGACTTTGGCAAAGTGAAGGTATGCTCTTTGACTATTGACCTGGATTTTCTCCTTGTTATCACACTCCACCCTCTCTTTTTCTTGTTATCACACTCCAGCCTCTCTTTTCCGGGCATAATACAGGTACTACTTGGTCCGCCCAGTTAAAATTGGCGCTTATCTTCCAACTTGTCTCATGAAAGAAATACTAATATTTGAAGCAAGCCACGATCACAAAGCACTATATACATGATTATTTACATGTCAGTAAGCAACTCAGTCGAAAATTCAAGCAAGTTACACATCCTCCTCGCCACTATCGTCGCTGGAGGAAGAGCTCAAAACGTACGATCCGGACAACTGCTGCACGGGTCGTTTCATAGCTTGTTCCACTTCTACTCGTCTCGAATCACGCTCAAAGGCAGTGCGTGCTTGTCACCTTCCCATCAGAAGCTGAGTGAGACTGCCCGCATGTTGACTGTAAGTGTTATCCCCGTTCGTCGCAATAATGCGACTTTGTTTGAGACAAAAAGGCAACGCCATATCAGTGTCCTTTTTTCAAATCGCCTCTTGCGCTTGTCGTACTTGCTGATCAGCACCCGTACCCACGCGAGCCGCTGGTGCTTGTACATGCAGCGCAGTGATAGCTTCCGCGCTTGATGTAGCACCTGTGCGTACTGCACCTACAACGCCGTGCACCAGGCTTTTCGGCTAGTTTCCTGAAAGTCCTTTGCACGAGTGTTTCTCTCAGGACTTGGTGTTTCCTTTGATTAGCTCCTTTGCCCTGTCCTCTGTGAGCTTCAAAGTGTGTCCGCCGGATTGGTCTCACTTACTGGAGACATCGACATGAGCTGCAGTTTCTTCGTCAGCGATTTGCTGGTGATAGCCCTTCACTAGGCGCTGTACTGTGCAAGCACTGAAATTCAAGCTCGCGAAGCGCTTTTTCAGCTTTTCTAAACCTCCCCGGGGTAAACAATCCTTGCCATCAGACAGCTGGAAGTAGACAGAAACTGTATTCTCCATCGCTCTGAAATGCGAACATCCTGACCTATTTTACGGACTCGAGCGGAGGTTGCAGTGTTTTCTTGCGCTGACGGAAGTGTTCGTCGGCGGCAGCTCCGTCAAAAAGACTCAAACGAACCGATCGCAACTTCTGTGATGGTTTGTGCTGCCATGGCGTCGGATGCAATGGTCAATGGTCATGTTCGGATGGTGAATCGGTGGTTCAATGCCGTGTGGCACAGGCAAAACACCAAAAAACCAAGTGAGAAGATAAGCGCCAATTTTAGCTGGGCGGACCAAGTAGGAGCAAAGGGTGTCTGCTACTCAGAACACTGGTCACACATGTACTTGTAACACTACACGTGGTCTTGAGATACAACTCATATTGATGGTGACTGAAGCGCAGGGAAACGGTCAGTGTGCTCACATGCTGCTGCACCGTACCAGACCGTACTACATGTACAGTAAAACCTGCCGGTTAAAAGCGACCACCTCTGTACTGGTATTAGCAAGAGTACATAAACCAACCTCTGGTATTAGCAAGAGTACATAAACCAGAGTGTGTAACTGTGCATATCAGATTTGAAACAGCGCAGTTCGTGCACTATATCACCCTGATGAGGTCAGCCAAGCTGCGACTTGCGTACAGCTCAAATTTTCGTGTTTCACAGCCAAGTTTGCATGATTTGCATGATTAAGACGTCCTGTTTTAGGATTTTGGTGTTTTTGTGTGACTGCGTACGACATGTACATCCGCTGGCAAGTAAATTCACCATGCTATCCGTATCAAAAAACTGAAATCAGGACAAACTCAGTGCCCTGCACCACTGTGACTTGTTATGCAACTTTTCACCGTACCTGTGGCTTACCATGCCGTCAGAAATGACATACTGCACGAATCACGCTCCCACAGGAACCATCCCGAGTTGCACACTCTGGTTTATGTACTCTTGGTATTAGCGACTGTGACCTTATTTTAACGACCGTTTTTTCCATTCACCACCAGTTCTGCCTAGAAACTGCACCAAAATAAGCGACCACCTGTGTTACGTGACCAGCGACTGACGTTAGTGTACCAAGTGAACTCTACAGGAGAGCTGCACTGATGTGTATGGCGTACAGAAGGAGAATGGCAAAAAAATGTATAAAAAAATAAATAAGAACTAGATGGTGAGCCAAGGAAAAATTGTAACATGCAAAATGTGGGCACAAGTTATGTGATGGAGTCCACCAACTAAACCAGATTTTGAACAGTCAAACTGATGTGCACAATCTAGCACAAAACTGACAAAGAGTACGGAGACATTCCACGGCATGAAAGTCAGCTCATCACTGCTTGATAGCGCTAACCAACGGCCTTCAAACTTGGAAAGTTCATGGATATTAGTGCTAATTCCAAAGAGGGGAAGGTAAGCGCCATGGAGCCGAGCACAAGCTACATTCCAAGGCTTCCTAGACTGCTGACCTGGTATATTGACGGGACGGGATCTTACCTTGACGTAAATCATAGTCATCCTCTCACCTCCCTCATCTCCTTTTTTAGAATGTGCTATCACTGCAGATATGCCATGCGATAGAGGATCAGTACAATCATAATGTATTACCTTTCCCACCTTTTTGTGCCCCTTTGTTGTGCCTCTGTAGCAATTGGGCCTTGTCTCTTCATCAAGATGGCTGGTGAGAAGCGGAGAGCTGTCACTGCTGTCCGTGGAAAAGGCTGTGATTCGCAAAGGTGCTCGTGTCCAGCGACAGAGCTTCCACCTCTTCCTGTTCAATGACCTGATCATTCTTGCCAAGAAGAAGACTGGGTATGTTGCTATGCCTGTCTCATTTACTACAGCGTACAGTCGACTCATGACGAACACCAAATCCTGGACACGCCACTGACCACTACTCACGGCTGTTTTTTTGTGCGATTTCACGCCACTTAACATTATGGCCGCCGAAAGTCTCGATTGGGCTTCAATGGGAAGAAAATTTGAATTTTCAAATCGTCAGAACACGAGTAGGCCATGGTTTCCCCTGGATATTGGAGACTAGTCAGCCCGGACAGCCCGGGGAACACGCTGATCATCTGCGTCTTGTTTCAAGCTTTCCGCTCGTACCTCCCATGACTGCCTTTCCTTCAAGAAACATTTGTTCTGTGTCGTGCGACTTTGGCTTCGTTCTGGAATACGCCTTGTGTCGTCGCTGACAAACTCGGCTCCGAGAAGCCCTTCCCGATTTTTTCCCAGCTTAGATCGATTTTTTCCCAGGTAGAGGACTATCCTCTGGTTGTCTTCCCCAAGTGTCATTAGAATACGCGCGTGAACTTCTAAATACGCGCGACGAGTCAGGAGCCTGTTTTCTCTTGATTTGGAAGACAAAATGGTGTGGCCCTTTAGTTGCTGTTGAGTGTAGAAGGCTGCTTCCTGCTGTAAATTGCTTAGTCGGCATGTGGGATATTATATAAGAAGACAGCAGCCGGCCAAGTGAGCTTGAAATTGTGATATCTACCCTATTGTGCGTTGAACGATTACGAAATGTCTAACTTGAATGTTGTACACGCGAGCACGCCAAGCAGAGGCTGACAATCACTGGCGAGATCAATCTCCAGACTGCCAGGAGTACTTCGAGCAAGTTTGAAGCGGAAAGACAGCTAACTGGGCAGGCCAGGACGCCTTTCCACCCTCTTTCTCTCTCAAATTGCCGAAAAGTCGAGTATCTCGCTCGAGCGCTTTCAAAACCTTTCTCTTGGTTTCGCGTCCCAAATCGTGGAACCACGCGAGGATCGACATGAGTTTCTTGCAAAAACGTAAACTCATCGCGTATTTGTACTATTCGCACAATGTTACATAAATCGCACCGAACGACGCCATATTGATAAGTGCCTGCACGTGAACAGTCGTGTTCTGTGCAGGAGAATTAGTTCTTTATAGCCAAAGTCCGTTATAACAGAAATACACTGACACTATACAAGTAGCAAGTCATGACTGACATGTGCCCCATAACAGTATAACTGCACTTGGTTTACATGCAGCCCTACCAGATTTTGGTTCGTTTATATAAACAAAAATTGTTCACTATAACGGCCTATTAAAGGGTCAATTTTGTATGGGTTCAGACAGGGACATGGACAATGGTTCGCTATTATAGTATATCACGAAAGTTGCTATATGCGAGTTCGTTATAAGTGGGGTCGACTGTACTGCAGGGGAGAGGGGTAGGTCATAGAATGCAGACCTTCTTACTGGGTATGAATGGTATAGAAACCTGGGCTTGACTTGAGTCATTTTGTGGTCATTTAGGGATACAAAAGCGTCTGCTGGATCACAAGCGCAAGCACTTCCCCTCTTATACATGCCTTGTGTTGTGCATATTGATGCTTTTTCATTACCCTAAGGACTGGTCGACTGATTGCTTTCATATTATTGGTAATGTGTGTTTGTTGATAATGCTGTCCTGTGCGGCAATGCAGTGGTAATGTGTGTGTTGTTGATAATGCTGTCCTGTGCGGCAATGCAGTGCATTGGGCTTGACTTCAAGTGACAGCAGTCCTGGCTACACTGTGTTAGACTATGCATGGCGCAGTGCAGTGGAGCTGGAAGACTTGCCTGATGCACCAGGAGCAGCAGCAGCGCAGACGCCACAGTCTGGCAGCTCAGCACACGGTGTTCACTACGCCGCTGTTCACCCAGCACTCAGTCCACAGCTCTCCAAACAGGACAGCTATGATGTCACAACAGTAGTATCGGCTGCTGGCGCACAGAATGCAATGAAACTGGTACTCCTGGAGAATGCCCACCAGAAGAACGCTGTCTTTCTTCTTGTTGCTCAGAGTCAGTAAGTGTGCACCCCGGCTGTTGTATTATGATGTAATGCATTACGTAGCCATGCAAGAGCATGCGCGAGATACGCATCTCGCAGCTGCCTACTTTCATGCAGGATCCTTTAGATGTCGGCGTTCTTATGATTTGCCTACAATGGCCAAGTGAGAATATAATCCTGTCGTAAACAACTAACTTGTTTACCCCGAAACATGGTGTCAGAAGTAAACTAAATAAACGCCCTAGAATTGTCGCAGTAGCGCCACCGGCGCAAGAGGTAAAATGGCAGAAGCAGCCGGATTTACCCCGCCATCGATGGATTGGCAAGCCGCAGATTTACCTGACGAATTCGAGCGGTTCCAACAATACTGCCTTCTAGTTTTCCAAGGGCCCTTTTCCGACAAGTCCGACAAGGAAAAGGTCGCCTATGTCATGCTATGGATCGGGAGAACTGGTGTTGATGCTTTCAATAGTTTCGAGTGGGATAATGCAAGCGACAAATCCAAAGTAGCTGCCGTCTTCAAGAAATTTAATAAGCATTTGCAGCCACGGGTAAATGCACGACTGGCTCGGTTTGAGCTTCAGAAATACCGCCAGCAACCCGACGAGTCTGTAGATGATTTCTTTGCGAGGTGTAAGAAGAAGACGTCCAAGTGCAAGTTCAGGGACGCTCAGGAGACTAACGATCGCCTGATAGAACAGCTAATCGTGGGGACGAAGCACTCGGAAGTGCAAGAACGCCTGCTGGAGGGTGGTAGTGATTTGACTCTGGACGAAGCGCTTGACAAGGCCCGTACGTATGAAGCAACACAGCGCCACATGGAGCAGCTGTCCACCGCCACCAGCAGCAGCCGTCTACCTGAAACGGTTCACGCCATTTCCAAATCTGTGGGACACGCAGACTGCGGCAAATGTGGACGAACCCACCACCCAAGCAAGTGCCCAGCGCACGGCTCCACCTGCAACAAATGCGGGAAGGCGAATCACTGGGCAAACGTATGCCGTTCGCAGGGGAGAGACGAGGCACATGGAAGGGGCCAGCAACGCGGACGCTGGCGCCAGAGGAGCCCCAGCCCGCGGGAGCGCTACCCCCAGAGGAGCCCCAGCCCACGGAGACGCTTCGACGCACTGCATTTCGACGCCGTCATCATCGACAGCGTCGAGCGTCACCAACCGCCACTAGAGCGAGAGGTGTTCGTGACCCTCAATGTCAGCCTGGACAACACCAACAGACCGGCCACCTTGAGAGCCAAGGTGGATACGGGCGCCCAGGGCAATATATTGCCGCTGAGAGTGTTCTGCCAAATGTTCCCCCAGCACGTCGGACCAAACGGATACCCAAAGCCGAAGTCCGTGAAGCCGTCAAGTACCACCCTCACAGCGTACGGCGGATCCAAGATAAAGCAATGCGGAACCCGTCCTATTCCGTGCTCTTACGATGGCAAGAGTCAACTCGCTGACTTCTACATCACGGACTGCCCAGGCACTGCTATCATCGGTCTCCCGACAGCGACAGCCCTGCAGTTAGTCACGCTGAACTGCACTGTCCAGGAGAAGCCAGCGAGCATCCGAGACAAGGACGACCTGATGAAGCAATACCCGAAGTGCTTCGATGGCATTGGGAAATTCCCAGGCAAGTACCACATCACGGTGGACCCCAATGTCGTCCTGGTTGTACACCCTCCACGCCACCTCCACGCCATCGCACTGAGAGACGAGATCAAGACGGAGCTGGAGGACATGATCCAGAACGGCATCATCACCAAGATCCAGGAAGGCGAACCAACAGCGTGGGTGAACAGCCTCGTGTTCCGCCTCAAAGACAATGGCAAGCTACGCCTGTGCCTAGACCCCAAGGACCTCAATCACGCCATCCTGCGAGAGCACCACGTGGTCTCCACCATTGAGGAGATCACCCCGAAGTTGAGAGGTGCCAAAGTGTTCTCGATCGTCGACGTCAAATGTGGGTACTGGAATGTGGAGCTCGACGACGAATCCAGTTACCTCACCACCTTCAGCACACCATTCGGGCGCTACAGATTCCTTCGCATGCCATTCGGCCTCAAGATGTCGCAAAATGTCTTCCAAGCAAGGATCGACCAGACGTTCGAAGGGTGCTCAGGCGTCACCGGCATCGCAGACGACATCGTCACATACGGGACGTCAGACGAGGACCATTATCTCAACATGCACCAGATGATGGTTCGCTGCGAACAATCTGGTCTCAAGTTGAACCCAGACAAATGCCGCATCAAAGAGGACAAGATCAAGTTCTTCGGCATCATCTGCAGCGCTGACGGAATACAGCCCGACCCGAAGAAGGTCTCAGCGCTGAAGCAGATGGAGCACCCCGAGAACGAGGACGAGCTCCAGACGTTCCTCGGGCTAGTCACGTACATGAGCCCGTTCATACCGAATGCCAGTACACTGACCGCGCACCTGCGTGAGCTGACCAAGCCAGATACACCGTTCGCCTGGACAGACAGCCACCAGCGCACCTTCGACAAGGTCAAGGCCGCCATTTCGACAGAAGTAACGCTCAGTTACTTTGACCCAGGCAAGGCAACAACACTACAAGTCGACGCTTCCATGAAAGGTCTCGGCGCCACTCTGCTGCAGGACGACAAGCCTGTTGCATTCGCCAGCAAGAAGCTTACCGAGACAGAGTCTCGCTACGCCAATATTGAGCGTGAGCTCTTAGCTGTCGTATACGGGTGTGAAAGATTCCACACCTACCTATTCGGTCAGTCATTCACAGTAGAATCCGACCACAAGCCGCTGGAGTCAATCAAGCTCAAGCACCTCCGCGCAGCCCCGCCGCGTCTACAGCGCATGCTGCTGAAGCTGCAGCCGTACGACATGACCATCAAGTACCGCCCCGGAAAGGACATTCCGATCGCAGACGCGCTATCCCGGCTGTCGCCAGAGGAAACAGAGCCAATTGAGGACCTCGACGTCAGTGTACACGCCGTGTTCCCGCAATTCAGCGATGCAGCGATGACGAGGATCCGCGAGGAGTCGGCTAAAGACGCCGAGATGTCAGCACTGAAGGAGATGATCTTCAGTGGCTGGCCATCGGAGAGGAGCGCGGTGCCGGCAATTCTGCTCCCGTACTGGAATTTCCGCGATGAGATGAGCACCGAGGACGGTCTCATCCTGAAGAGCAGTCGCGTCCTGATTCCCCCGCCAATAGGGAGGTTTAGTTCCCACGTAACGGAAACGCGTACGTGGGTGATCCACGTAAAGTGGATGAAGGGCACCCACGTTGCAATGTTGTGTTTAGTCACACGGAACGAACAAAAGCATGAAGCTAAAGGCCAAAACCTGGTCAAAGACGAAGCTACCCCGGCCTAAGAAGCTCATCCAATATTTTGATTTCGTGCTTCGGAAACTTCTTCAGCTGAGCACCCTCACAGCTCGCACAATGCGCTCCATTCTGATTTTCACCCACGTTCTGGCGGAACGTGGGTGAGCCTCCATACACGGTATGTCGTGAATCAGAAAACGTCTGTACGTGGGTCACTGAGTATCACGTGGTACACACACGTAAAGTACCCACGGATTACGTGGGACTAAACCTCCCTAATGAGGGGGGAAATCCTCGGCAAGCTGCACGCCAGCCACCAAGGCATAGAGAAGACCAAGCTGCGAGCCAGAACGTCCGTCTTCTGGAAGGACATCAACAAGGATATCGAAGCAACTGTCTCATCTTGCACGACGTGCCAGCGCCACCAGAGCAGTCAAGCCAAGGAACCACTGGTGCAGCCCGATATTCCGCCAAGGGCATGGCACACCTTAGGCACGGACCTGTTCTACCTCGGCGGGTCAGAATACCTCATTGCCGCCGACTACTACTCCAAGTACTTTATCACCCGGAAGCTGCCTGCCGGCCAAGCGACCAGCAGGGCCATCATCCAGCACCTCAAGGAGATTTTCGGTGAGCACGGCATCCCAGCCGTGCTGAAGTCGGACAACGGGCCGCAATACAGCAGCCATCTGTTCGCGGAGTTTGCTGCCGAATATGGATTCCGCCACAGTACGTCGTCGCCACATCACCCGCAGAGTAACGGGTTTATCGAATCGCAAGTCAAGATCGCTAAGAGAGCTCTCGAGAAGGCAAGGGAGAGCGGGACCGACCCGCACTTAGCACTGCTGTGCATTCGCGCCACCCCAGTGTGCCAGGGCTTACCGTCGCCGGCCGAGATGCTGTTTGGTCGTCAGGTACAGGACAACCTGCCTCGCAAACACCAGCGCGACACTCGGGACGAGGCCATCCGACAGAAGCTCGAGGAACGGCAGGACCAGCAGAAAGTACACCATGCCCAGCGAGCGCAGTCTCTCCGCCCCCTAGTTCCTGGTCAGCACGTCGGCATCCGCAGCCCGACCACGCACCTGTGGGAACCTGGTATCGTAACCCAGTCTGTCAACGGCCCACGGTCATACATGGTGCAGCCTGACCATGGGACAGAAGTGCGGCGCAACCGTACCCACCTCAGAGAGAGGCGGGTCCACTTCCCGCCGGATGCCAGTCTCGCAGGCCCTCAGCCGTCGACGCGCAGCGACATTGGCGAGCCTCAGCCGCCGAGTGACGTGCCGTCTCCGTGGAGCGACGTTAGCCAGTCTCAGCCGCCGTCACCGTGTGACATCAGCCAGCCTGCTGAACCTGCCACCCAGCTGTATCGAACACGGTCTGGCCGCGCAGTCGCACCCAGGTCAATCCTGGATGTGTAGGGCCAGAGAGGCCTCATGGACCTGTTCGCTTATGTCACAGTAGCTGAGGTGCCATTGTTATATTGTACATAGAGCTATTGTTGGATACTATGTCTCTGTATTGTTAGCACGCCGTCGTGTGCCATTCATGATTGTTACCTTGTACATAGAGCTATTGTTGGATGTTATGTTCTATATTGTGAACACACCGTCATATACGTACGGTATGTTATGTAGGTTGTTAAACTCCTTTATGACGAAGGGGATGTTGTATTATGATGTAATGCATTACGTAGCCATGCAAGAGCATGCGCGAGATACGCATCTCGCAGCTGCCTACTTTCATGCAGGATCCTTTAGATGTCGGCGTTCTTATGATTTGCCTACAATGGCCAAGTGAGAATATAATCCTGTCGTAAACAACTAACTTGTTTACCCCGAAACACCGGCCATTCTCATTATGTTCCATAGCCTATAGCATAGGTTCTTTAATGATATGCTGTTTTTGCGCGGGAACGACAAGATGCAATGTGTGCGATAACTGTTCCAGGCAAGTAGTACAGTAGCGTGTCAATTATCCAACACCCTCGGAACCGGGCATTGTTCGTTACATTACTATTCCAGACAACAGAAGCTTAAGTATCACCAAGCAATCCACACATCAACAAGATTATTAGGCATGGTCGCACATGTCCATGTACATCTACCTTTATTTTTGTGCATTTTCGTATCCAGCACTCGTGTTTATTAATTTTGCACATCAATATGAACCCACTCTATAACAATCAGGCAATGTTCAGGGTATTAACACGGCTTGCATGGAACACATTGGAAAACTTGAGCAGCCAGCACGCTGTCGGATAACCGGAATGTCAGATGACTGAATGCCGGATAAGTGACACACGACTGTACTGTAAACCGTGCAGGCGTGGTCCTGTTCCAAATCAGTTTTCTGAGTCATCCTGCTTCACTTACATGTACTTGTGCGCAATTCTGGCAACCCCCTATATAATTATTATATTGAGTGTATGTGTGTTTGTGTGTTTATGTGAATACATATGTGTGTGTGTGTGTGTGCGCGCGCGCGCGTGCGTGCGGGTGTGTGCATATGTGTGTACGTGCATGTATGCGTGTGTATGTGTGCGTGTGTGTATGTATGCGTGTGTGTGCACGTGTGTTGTTTTTGCTTCAGATCCGAGAAGTACCGGTGGTTGAATGCTGTAAATCCACCTCAGCCCACAACGGATGGGGAGACCATTTATGGTGAATGGGGTAAGGCTTGCCATGCACTGAACTGAACATCATCTCTACAGCTGTTTTGTGATGGCTGCTGCAATGTACGGCTCTTTCTTATTCTTCTGAGACTATACAAAGTATGGTCATGTTTTCGTTAATGCAGTTGTGGCAAGTGAAATTACAACTGGTGTACACTTGTGGAGGTGCAAACTGATTGATGACCTCATGTACAAGAGAAGATGGACGGACGGAGAGAGAGAGAGAGAGAGAGAGAGAGAGAGAGAGAGAGAGAGAGAGAGAGAGAGAGAGAGAGAGAGAGAGAGAGAGAGAGAGAGAGAGAGAGAGAGAGAGAGAGAGAGAGAGAGAGAGAGAGAGAGAGAGAGAGAGAGAGAGAGAGAGAGACGAGGCCATCAAACTTGAAGGGCGTTCAGTGTTGCCACTAGTCAGGTTCTGCTATACAAGAAACGTACATGAAACGTAGAGAAATCACGTAGAGCGCAGGTGTCTTGGTTAGAGTCTACAGCTTCGCGTGTTTTGGGTCCAGATGTACAGTGGTCCCTCTATAATCCGGCACCATCTGTGCCACGGAAAATCTGCTGGATTAGGGAGGGTGCTGGATTAACAAATCTGATTGACTGCTGTAATGTGCATGAAGAGGACATTTTGGCTACTTAAAATTGTGCTGGTTTATCGAGGGTGCTGGTTTATAAAGTGCTGGATTGGAGAGGGACGACTGTATACGCATACATGAGGTTCGCTACGTTGGGGCGCACGCAAGGAAAATGCGGACGGATCTGCTGGGTATCATTCAAATACACGCAGAAAACTGCCAAATTCGGAAGGGGAAATTCCCAGCATACATTGCACATAGTTAATTTCTCCGCGTGAACGTAGAGTAGGACAAATTCCCTTTACGTTACTGTTATATATGCACTCTGATGTAATATATTATGTACTCTGTATGCATTTGTATATACTCATTGCGCATGCTCTGAATCATGGTCTTACTCTACATGTATCCATGCCGGCTGGTTGACTCTGGTGAGCTGCGTGTGAGACTGCATGTAGGGTGTACGTGGATACACAACAAATGGCGACGAAGATGAAAATTTTGTTTTGAGATAATTTGTTTAGTTGAGGGCTTGCGAGAATTTGGTAAACCATGGCCTCTTCAGGGAAGGCCACCCTGGAGCAGTTTTCTGGCGGGGACTTTGCGGAGTACCGGGAACGGCTTGAGTTTTATTTTTCTCGCAAATGACATCGGTGTTGTTTCAGCCAGTGCAAACTCATCGGAGAAAGAACGCGTACGTAAGAAGATGATTGCACATCTAATCTCTTCACTGTCGAAAGACGTCTACTCCACTTTGCGGAACCTCTGTCTGCCGGAGTCAATATCGGACAAGACCTTCGAGCAGATTTGTGACCTACTGAATGGATATTACAGAGTGGAGCGTTCCACGATGACTTCTTCTTTTCAATTTCGCGATTGCAACCAGAGACCAGCGGAAAAGCTGGTAGATTACGCAAATCGTTTGAAACGTGAATGCGAAGAGTGTTTCCGGGATTCTTCGAGTGGCGTTCCCGTAATGTAGAGCAGAACCTCACTACTACACATAGTTCCAGGTTTCGCTTGTCACAATTGTACAGTCATCGGTGTGTTGCTCTAATGTGATCAGCATCTGTCCTATCATCAGCCTGTACGAGTACTGCTTGTGGCATGCTCTCCATCACTGTGTTAGGTACCTCCTCCCAACATCTTTGCCTGTATACTGAGTAAGTGAATAAGATTGCCATGCCAATAGCAGCTGTTCTCTTGGTGCACCTCCTCATGTGTCTCAGATTGTCAGCTGTTCTCTTGGTGCACCTCCTCATGTGTCTCAGATTGTCCGCAGGTGAAAGTCACATACCCGTATGCGTCGCGTCAGCCGGATGAACTCAACTTGTCCGCCGGTGAAGTCATTAAGGTGTTGCGCAAGATGGCAGATGGTGAGTCGACTTCTCAGTGTCTGTTCAATGTGTGCAAGTGGATGGTCATGCAGTGGATGGTCATGCAGTGGATGGTCATGCAGTGGATGGGCTTGCAGTGGATGGACATGCAGTGGATGGACATGCAGTGGATGGTCATGCAGTGGATGGTCATGCATTGGATGGGCATGCAGTGGATGGGCTTGCAGTGGATGGTCATGCAGTGGATGGGCTTGCATGACTGTGGGTGTTTGGGGGTGGATGACATGCATAGTCCTGCGTGTGCGGCTTGCATGACCATGGATAGTCCTGCAGGGATCATCCATAGGTCAGGTAATGGATGTGATGTGTCAGAGATGTAATGACACAACATGCATAACACGTCGCTGTGTTGCTCTCTGTCATGGCGCTCTGGCCGTGTGTGTGTGTGTGTGTGTGTGTGTGTGTGTGTGTGTGTGTGTGTGTGTGTGTGTGTGTGTGTGTGTGTGTGTGTGTGTGTGTGTGTGTGTCACTCAGGTTGGTATGAAGGAGAACGGATGAGAGACGGATTTGTCGGCTGGTTTCCATCGACACACTGCAAGGAAATTCAGAACGAGCACACTCGATTCCGCAACATGCGTCATCAGTATCACATGCAGAAAGCGGAGAAAGGAGACAAGCTGACACCAATCAAGCCTGAGAAGCCCGTCAACAAGCCCACAAGAAGCCCAGGGAAATTCCGAAACTCTATCCTGGTCCGACTCAACTCTGCGGGAGCTGAGAAGCAGTAATGGCTGTAAGTGCCTACAAGCACACTCTCAGTGAGCCGTTGACCGACATACCGTTACCAGTGCATGTGTATGTTGAGACTGTAGTAAGCATCTGCTATGCTAAAGCCAGCATGTCAGTATCTACATTGTGCATCTATCTACATCAACATGTGACCATAGCCAATCATAGAAGACTCTAAACTGAGATGGGCTGTCAGCAGACATTATGCATGCTGGCAGACCAGACCTGCCGGCTTAGCGTGGTTTTATTCACCCGCCAATGGATCGCGATCGTGAACCTCCTATTTCTATGAGTGACACCTTTTGACCGGGTATGGCCAACGTGCATTGGATAAGCATGCTGATTTCTCTGCTCTTCCACCAGACACTTACTTGGATTGATAATATTGTTGAGGCAAGGCCCGGCGCCTACATCACTGCTTACTCGGCTACTTTTTACAGTTTCTTCTTCTTTTGTTTTGTCCAGCGTGAGTCCGCTGGTTTCTTTTCCCATAATGTATTTTGTGTACAGTTTGCGTTGGAATCTTTTGGCTACAATTTCTGCTAGCAGTACTCGTACTGCTTAGTAACTGCTAGCATGCTATATGCGTAGCGAACAGAAGAAAGTAAGTGTAGCAAGCCGCTGAGGGAGTACAACTGTACAACTGGCTACAACTACTGTGTCTACAAGAAGCTGGCGTTGCTGCTTCAGTGCCTTAGTGCCCAGCCATGCACTGTATCTCTCCGGCGCATTTCTAGCGGCTCACGTGTACATATTCGCAGGGCAATACTATTGACACAGTGTACTCCGAGTCATGGCCTGCACTGCATGCACTGACACAGCCCGATACGGCGATACACTGCCAACACTAACACTGATGCACTGGCCCTGGGTCTACAGCCGACGGAGAATTCAGTGCTCAGGATCAGAGGCGGCATGCAGCTTTGAGTGAGTTTCTGGTGATCTTGTTCCTTTCTATCCTCCGAAGTAATTTTCTTTCGATTTAATTTATGCTGCTACTTTTGAAATGTAGTACGATGTGTGTCAGTCATGTTGGTGTTCAGTGTTGTGATCGTTGAGCATCGTACAGGTGCTATTCTGTCCTGTACCTATCATGTGCACGCAGTTTGAATACTGTTGAACCGACAACGAAGGCCGATACGGTGTACATTGCGTTGTGTTGTTTGTCTGTGTGCTTCAAGGCAGCCAGTTGCTTGCATGCACAATGCCAGTCGTGCTTGAATTGCGTTGTGTTGTTTGTCTGTGTGCTTCAAGGCAGCCAGTTGCTTGCATGCACAATGCCAGTTGTGCTTGAATGTACAGCACATTTCCGCACCGGCCAGCACCCATCCATATTTTGTTCATGCAAACAAATTGCATTGGCCAGTGCTGCCAGTCAGTACTGATGATATTCATACCAGGGAGTGGTAAAATACTGGTATATTACTACTCCCTGGTTCATACTGGGTCACATTCATAGTGAGTCACATATGCAGAATGAGGGCCTTACTTGTTCATCATGATCCAAGTAGTTCGTTCAGGACCGACCATAGGACCGACCATAGTGTCTTTCATGTGTTGCAAGTGTAGGTACAGCAGCGCCGGGTAGTCTTGATCTGACACACACACACACACACACACACACACACACACACACACACACACACACACCACACACACCACACACATACACACACACACACACATGCACACATACACACATACTTGTACTTGCTCACTGCCAAAACTGGTCACGTGGGTCTCCCCGGGAGAGGGGAGAGAGACTCAAAAGGAATCTTGGAAAGATGACTCAATTGGCCATTGAACCACCCAGCGGCCGACACCCCCTGAAATCCCCAAACTAGGGTGGACTTGAAATGATCCCACTTATGGGCTCACCACACCTCAGTAAGTGGGTGAGGACAAGGTGCAGAAAAAGGATTGACGGCATCAGGGTATCCGTCCCGGGATCCAACTGCAGGTACCCCTGCCCCCAGTGAAGGTAATACTTGGTACTAGTGTGGGTGGCTAAATCAGAGTGGATCTGATATAAGCTTCACTAGCACCATTGATTACACAAGAGTTAATCTAGCCAGAAGCTGTCCATGGTTAACAGGTATGTATACTTCAAATAGAAAGTATATGAACCCTGAAACCAACAAAGGTGGTAGGTACAACAATACACCTTCAAGCAGCCGAGTCCGTTGGCAACAGGCCCAACACTATCTGGCATAAGTGTACCCACCAACCGAACTAGCTGGCACACACATACACACACACACACACAGACACATACACGCACACACACATACACACACACACATTATAATATATACACACACACACACACACACACTTGTACTATAAGACATGTTATAATAACAAGTCGCAAATTTAACGATTGTCCAAAATTCATAGGTTATTAAACGAGACGATATGTTAACGATCTTGAGGTATTTGGGAATACCCACACACAACATAATATGAAGCATTACAGCCTCAACGAATCTTAATAATTATAACGAAGAAATGTCGTCCGTTAAAACGTTAGATTTACTTCTTCGTTATATATACATGTCTTACAGTAGTTGTAATTGCTCACTGCCAAAACTGGTCACGTGGGTTTCCCCAGAAGAGGGAAGAGAGACTCAAAAGGAATTTCGGAAAGATGACTAAATTGGCTATTGAACCATCCAACGGCCGACACCCCCTGAAATCCCCAAACTATGGGTGGGGAGTATCACCCTGCCACCAGTGAGGGTGATACTTGCTGCTAGTGTGGGTGGCTAAATCAGAGTGGACCTGATGTAAGTCACTAGCACCATTGACTACACAAGAGTTACGCTAGCCGGAAGCAGTGCATGGTTAACAGGTATGTATACTTCAAATGGAAAGTAGCTGAATCCTGTAACCAACAAATGTGGCAGGCACAACATTACACCTTCAAGCAGCCGAGCCCATTGGCAACAGGCCCAACACTATCTGGCATAAGTGTTCCCACCAACCGAACTAGCTGGCACACACACACACACACACACACACGCGCGCGCACGCACACACGCACGCACACACACACACACACACACACGTGCACACATGCATACAGGCTGGATACTGGCTGGAGTCATCAAGATCTAAGGTGTGCATGAAACTACAATCCTTATTACACACTGGACTGAACTGAGTGTGAGGAATGGGAAAAAGAATTACGTGCACACGGGCTGAATAGAGTGGCTACATCCCACACGGAGCTAATCACACAAACACTAAAACGATAAGAAAAGAGCGCAAGCACAAGGTAGATGACACCATAGCATCACGTTCAAGTTGAGCATAAAATAAGGGCCTGTGAATGCGCCCAAGAACGAGAAAGATAAAAGCACCCAGCTCACTCACAACATACGACTACTGGCAGAATAAAAAAAGACAGGTTTGGATTAAAACACAAACACACACACAAGTTGATAAAAAAACCAAAAACTAGAAAGAAAGAAATATTTGCAGACAACAGTGGTTTGGTTGTCCGAAATCCACACCCATATCCACATAGAATAGTGTGTGTGTGTGTGTGTGTGTGTGTGTGTGTGTGTGTGTGTGTGTGTGTGTGTGTGTATGTGTGTGTGTGTGTGTGTGTGTGTGTGTGTGTGTGTGTGAAGTGCCACGGTGGATCCTACAAACAACCTCTAGTTTGCTATCGCCAATTGACGGGAAAGATGAAAAGAGAGAGAGAGAGAGAGAGAGAGAGAGACGCTAAGATGTTGGAATCCACCGTCCGTCTGTCGGACGTTGCCTTCACTTACACTCGGTTACTCAGCATTCTGCACGTCAAACTCATCATCAAGTGCTGGGAAGGACACAAAACTGTCCGTGGCATTTGTAGACTTTTGCTCATCATCACTGCTATCCCCTCGGCAGGTTATGTCCACCACGCCCACTGTATCTCCCTCTTCAACAGATGGAGCAGCTAATGGCGAATCGCTGACATTCTGGGTATCTTGCTGCTTGTCCGCTGGAGTCAGCAGAGTGTTGAGAGCTGTATCCACACGCTGCATGACCAACGCCTCAATTGTAGTCATCTTGCTCTCCATCAGCTCTTGCACACACATCGCGAGAGCATTGTCCAATGCACTGCCACTGGTACTATCCACAAGCACATCCAGTGAAGAAGGCGAAGGCGGAGATGGGAATTCAGGCAAGCAATCTATGTCCAAGGCTGCATCCAAGATATCAGGCACAGTAGCTGTTGTATGATGAGTTGCATTGGTGAGAGATAGCTCCTCATCGATACTAGAGGGAACAAAGTCCTGCATGAGACCAGCAGCCATGAGCATGGCTGATGTTGGACTAGCACCACAGCCACTGTCACCACTGGCCTGCTGCTGCTGCTGCCTAATTAGATTGTTACTAGAAGTCTCAGCCAGTACAACAGCAGCAGCAGCAGCAGCAGGATTGGAGCAGCTATTCATAGAGCTGTATGCAGCAGACACCTCTGGGTCAGCAGTGTGATCTTCACAGCCGGATGGTGGAATAGGCGACTCTAAATCTTCACTTGCTGATTTGTCACCGCTGGAGCTCGACACTAGAGTGTTGCCGATATCAGGCATTTGGTGGTCAGGAGTGACGGACGTAGCAGAAGAGAACATACTGCTATCCACATTACTGATAGTAGGTAGTTGGGGTGTGACTGGTAGAGCACAGGGTACTGCAGGCAAGTGATCATCCTGGCTATCCTGGCTATCCTGGCTATCCTGGCTATCCTGGCTATCCTGGCTATCCTGGCTATCCTGGCTATCCTGGCTATCCTGGCTATCCTGGCTATCCTGGCTGAACTCTGGCAGAGGTGTACAGTGTACAGCAGCAGGCAAGTGATCACATTGCCTAAACTCTGGCAGAGGTGTACTACAGCTAGGAGTACAGCTTGCAACAGAAGAATGCACATCCCCTGCTGAAAAGTCTATGGATGATGCCACGACACACTCAGCATCATTGCTGCAGGCTGCTGATGCTACTGTTGGTTCAGGCATTGATGGCCCGGCACTACCACCTGACACACAATCCTCCTCCTCCTCCGACGATATCACAATGCACTCAATGTTCTTGATACTGTCATGCGGATGAAGCTGAAGAATCTCTGCAACTTGAGTTGACGTATCGACACTCGATACACGGGCCATAGATTCACCGGCACACTGGCTGTCAAGATCTAAGCGGGGCAGTGGTTCGGGAGAGTCGTGCTTAAACTTTTCTTCTGGCGAATGCAACATGAGCTCGTCTGTGACTGAGTCGTCGGAGCTTCGACGAAACGGACTCACAAGCATGCCTGCGCAGTCGGTAACAGTGCCAGGGCCAGCAGCAGCTTGCTCGGTATTAGCAGATGCATGAGATGTCCATGCAGCATGTGTGTTGCGCACAATACCAGGCACAACACCCTGAGAAAACGGTCGAAAACGATGCTGTGCACCAAGAACAGAGAGCGACTTTGGAGGCAGACACACCGGAGCTCTTGCATCAGTAGCTGCTTCTTCCAGCTGGCAAGCAGTTGCAGATCCATCACATGATGTAACTTCAAGTGTTGTACAGACACTTGCAGAAGATGATGGCGCACTTGCTGTTGTTACTGCTGATAGATCAACAAGCGTTTCAGATGAGCGCTCCATGTCTGATGTACAAATGGAACCAGTACGCGCTTCAACTGCTCCAGGACTTGTGGTCACTAGTGCATGGCTCGTACTACATTTAGGTGATGAAATGGCCTTCTCTTCGCCACAGCCACACTCTGCAGAATCTGCAGCAGGAGATGGGGAGTGTAGGGATGGATGTTCTGGACAGCATTGCACTGGCTCACTCGTCGCTTCCAGTCCAGCTAGCTGAGTGTCAGGTTGTTGACGTGTCAGATCTGCACTGCCGCCGCCGCGTTCTTCAACAGTGGCTAAAGCCGCAGTACTAGCAGCAGATGTACACAAACTAACAATTGCTTCCGGCGATGGCGGTGGCATGTTGGGCAGCACGCTTGTGTCACAGCATACTTGATGTTGAGGTGTGTTGGGAGCGGTGGCAGTGGTGGCAGTGGTGGCAGTGGTGGTGACACTGCAGGGTTCACGTGATTTCCTGACCAAGCCAGTGTCCGACAGAACTCCACTATCAATGTCCGTCACCGACCCTGCATCGCTGTAATAGCGATTTCTAGCTAGCATTGCTGCAGCGGACGGTCTCATGGTACGCCGACGCGTGAACTGCTGTGGGTAGTGCTTGAGCAAGTGGCTATGGATGCTCTGTCCATCAAGCAGCAGATCCACTTGCAGAGGCTGTGTATCAGTGTTGCTCGTTTTAAACACGCACTGTACGCGACCGGCACGCAGCAGTGCGGCGTGGAAATGCTGAGTCATCTCCTTGTCACAAACGCCGGGACGCATGGCGCGCAGCGTGCACAATAACGACTGACTAGGCAACGTCAGGAAGCGCTGGTCGAGCTGATGAACATCGCTAAGTGGCACAGACACCACGTTACCATGGTCTACCAGGAGAACTTCTGCCATGTGCACAGAGGTAGTACTTCCACCATTGTCACCAGCATTGCATGCCACGCTGACCTGAGCCTGCTTACACTTCAGCAAAGAGATGCCGAACACTTGACCGCGACACCACTTACTCTCAGCTTGCAGGTAAACGGCACACGCATCACCTGCAATGGCGCCAGGAAAGGCAGAAAGGCGAGTGGACAAGCTGCAATAGAGTGCCTTGAGCTCAACCTCCAGATCCGACAATGCTGTCTGCATTGCCAATAGGCAGACAGAGAACTGGGATGGGTGGCGAGCAACAGAGACGAGGCAGTCAAACGCTTGTTCATCCTGCGGCAATGCACAGTGGGAATATGACACAGCTGGAGGCACCGGCTGGAATGTGCCCAGCGGTGACGAGAGTGTTGCTAGCGAATTGCACAGCAGAATCAGCACGTTGTTGTTGAGCTTGGTTGAGAGATGTACGCACCACATGGTAGTATTCTTGTCCTGATCAACAATGTCACACAGCACATCCTGACCAAGAACTAACGATGAGAAGTGACTGGTTGATGCGCCGCTGATTACAGGCAGTTCGACATCAACACTTGCACTGAGCCGACAGTGGAATGCGAGTGGCGGAATGGCTGTGAATGATGCAGAATCGGGCACAGAGAGCAATCCCGAACAGGAGATGCGAGCTGTCTGGCCTACATCCGGTAAGAACACACTGGCATGGCCATCCTGCACAAATGATGTCAAGACAATACGCTGCTCCTTGAAGTCCACACAAGCAATGGCTGATGTGCCAGGAAGTAGCTGCTTGACAGGAGTAGCCTCTGGATCATTTCTCCATTGTTCTAGCGTGTCTCTCAGGAGAGTGCTGTGTGTGCCACATGGCACACACCAGAAGCTCTGCACACTTTCAACGCACACTACCGTCACCCGCTGCTGACAACCAACGGCGGCAGGGACAAACCCAGCAGCACACTGGGCAGCAGCAGCAGCACACTGGACTGTGTGTTCTGGCCATGTTGCCGGCTGCTGGACTGTCTGGACTGTGCTTGCCGATAATGTTGCACTCTGCGCTACAACAATGTCAGGAACACCCGACGATAGAGGTTTCTGGCTGCTAACATCACATCCGACACTGCGCTCATGTATGCTGGGATGGCTGTCTGCCCTGAAAGATTCGTTTTGGAGAGATGAAGAGGCAGCACATCGGTTGTCAGGCGCAGTTCCCAAGGCGTCGGCTGACACAGTAGCATCTATTGGCTGAAAGTTGTCTGCTGATTCCTCATGCAACACATTCGATGCTGACAAGGGAGCTGAAACAGTCGCTGCAGAGTATGACAAGCTGTTGTCAGGTGCTGGAATTGTTGAAGAGCCACAGGAAGCATTGTTGGTGGCCATGTGGCTATTGATCATCTGACTGTCGTTGCTGGATGTGTTGTGACTCACCGTACAGCAAAGCTCGGGGTCTAGCACGGTGCCGTCTTCCTTCAGTAGCTGCACTGTCCACATGCCATCAAACTTCTCGCCAACAACTGTGCAAGTGATTGGGCAGGCTTGATTGCAGAGGTTAGCTAGAGAATCATGCTGGACCGCGAGGCACGGATCCAGGCGACATGCGAACGCCAACGAGGGCAGCTTTCGCAAGTCGGGAGGCAGCGGGAATATGTCAGACGAGACAACCTCTGACTCATTTCCAAAGTCAATGAATGTGACTAAGAGGTGAGATGTGCCGACATTTGCGAGTACCCTGGCTCTATACCACTGCTCATCATCCGGGTAAAGAGCAGCCACACACAAACCCTGGGGACGCTTTATATTGCTGCTCTTTGCCTTGAAGCGAGCCGTCCATTTGGCACCAGCCTCTTGCAACTTGCTAGAGATCATCTCTGCCTGGTCGCCACGCTGAACTTGGCACCAAAATGAGCAATCATCCTCCACATAACTGATAATGACATCAAGTGTGTCACCCAACGCCAGTTGGACGTCGCCAACATCCATCATTGGTCTCCGAACGGATGAGGTGGAAGGCGGTGGTGCAGTGCCTGCTAGTGCCTTGCACTTGACCACCGTCGCATCACTAGCTGTATCACTGTCTGATGGCTTAGCCGATGCAGAGTAGCAGGTGCTCGCGTTGGTCTTGCAAAGTGCAGCTGACTGCTGGTTTCGAGTAGGTTGTACTGCAGTAGGTTGTACTGCAGTAGGTTGTACTGCAGTAGGTTGTACTGCAGTAGGTTGTACTGCAGGTTGTAGCAATGCACCTTCACATGAGTTTGTGTTGCTTGGCACTGCACATGTTGCAGCACATGTTGCAGCTGGCTTGGACGAATAGCGCTCTATAATCTGAGAAGACAGATCGCAACCCTCACCACTGGGCATAGTGCGACCCAGACAGACTTTCCATACATGCTTACCCTTGCAAACGAACTTGGCGTTGAAGACAACTCCGTCCATGGATCTCTCTAGCGCAGAGGAGTGTTCCTGTATTAGCGCTGCCAGCAGCTCGTCGTCATCACCAGCCTCTCCTGTCAGCTTACAGCGGAAAGCTTGGCAGGGTAGATCCATAGCAGCCTGCGGCAGGGGGGCCAACTCACGCACATGATTGCACTCTTGCACCGTGCCGTAGTCGGCAAACTCTACTTGAACATGCTCCGAGCTCAGGCTGATAATGACACCACGGTACCAACGTTTGTCCTCTGCATACAAGACAGCGCAAGCAGCACCTTTATGCATTGCTGGTCTGCTGTTACGTGCCTTGGAGAGCACATTGTGCAAGTGCTCCTCAATACCAGCAAGCTCCTTGATTCTAGACTGTAACTGACAAGTCAGAGTGCCGATGGATTTGTTGATAGAGAGTACACAGACATCTTCGGCATTTGCAATACCCAAAACACCATCAAACAAGGGCCGCTGCAGCTGAGGTACGCCGGGTGCTAATTGCCGGTCCAGTTCTTCTGCCTCAGCAAGTGATTCATGGGGCAAAGTATATGGACGCAATGCTTCAGAACGTTTCCTTTCCCGCTCTTCTTCAAGTGTCTTGGAAATTGCCCGAGTGCGAGTGACGATAAGTTCCTTGACAAACTCAGCTTGGAGACTCTTGCCATCTTCAAAGTAGAGATCGACTTCATAGTGCCACTTATAGTTTTCAGACGGCATCTTTTTGGACTTCACAAAACCACATGTCAGAGTCTTGCCCAGAACCCTTTCAGAGAATTTCTCACACACAGACTGCAGTGGTGCTTCATCTGCATCCAGTTCATACAGACAGCAGACAAACGCTTGACTTGGAGTGGTGACCAGCGGCGCTGAGATTGGCTTCAGGCAGGTAATATCCACAGCATCCTTGTTGCCGTAATCAACAAACTCCACTGTGTACTTGTTAGTAGCACTGTCACCATCATTGTACACAGCTGCTGCACTAGTGCCGCCATGTTCTCCGGTATCAGCCACACCCAGACAGCGAGCACGGTACCACACACCGTCAACGAAGCGTGCACAGAGTGCCTGACTCGGCCAGGGTGGGTACTGGACACAACAGTCGCTCTCACAGTGAGACGCCACCATAGCCTGCACCATGTCGATCGAGTCCGTCTGCGATTTGAGCTGAAGAAAGAAGTGGTGAGGGCCTTCACAGCATGCCACAACAACTTCAGTCTTGAATTGAACAGGACTAGTATTGGATATTGACTGTGACAGTGGTGCTACCGCAGCAAGCTGCTCAACTGACGTGCTTAGATAGGACAAACGGCGAAAGTCCTTTTCCAAAAGCTCTTCGCTAAGAGAGCGGCCGGTGGCCATGTTCACGAGATGCACTGAATAGATGGGTACATCATGGAGCTCCGCTGCCAACGCACACTCAAACCGTGCTTCAAACCGAGACACTGCACTGGTGCAGTGGCGGAGATACTCCGTGTAATCAGCAAAGGATGAGGATGCCAGATCGGCCAAACGAGTCGGTACTGCTTGATGCTTCAATACACGCCACTCAGGGAGGCACGGTCGCAGATTACTTAAATCTAGAAGGCTGACATTCCCAAAGTCAACAAAGAGAACTTGAGCTTTCTTCAGAGCCGCATTAAAACCAAGAACTTTTGCTCTGTACCACCTCCCATTGTACTTAGCACAAACAAGACCCTTGCAAGACAGAGATGAAACCAATACATCCGTTGCGCACTCATTTGTTGAGTTCTGATACGCACTATTGATAACTGTGTGCAAATTCTCCAGAGCATCAGCACTCTCCAAAAATCTAATCCACAGGATGTCCGCGGACAAGGACGCCACTTCAACATGATAGCGCTGTCCTGCAGACATAACGGCACTGGACTAAATCTCCAGATATCTGCCAGGACAAGCTGTCAAATTATTATGTGAGTTTGCTCGACCAGACTTCCGTAGCTTCGTGTCAACAATAGAAATCTTCCTCTCACCACCATTATCATCTCTTTGACCGAATTACGCGAACAGTCAAAATTATTATTATGACTTTGTCACCCTGGTCACGTTTGTGAAGAAAAAAAGAAGAAGAAAATGTCAATGATGAGATCATGCTTCGGGAATCGGCATCGACGCGTCATGTGACTCACGATACACCATGTCCATGCCATGGTCATGATGGTAGGTCTAGCTACACCATGCATGGTAGATTCTACACTTTTTTTGTAGGGCCATAATTATTATGAGTCTGACTCAGTAAGACAGTATGACTCTGAGGCTATGACAGTATGAGTATGAGTATGAGCTAGCTGGCCTTTTCCATGGATCCAAGACTACAAACTACGATTCGTAGCAGGGTATTTTAGTATTTTTACGACTCCCTGATTCGTAGATCTACGAAGAGCGTGCACGTGAACGCTGGATTTTGTTTTGCATGCGCATAATCATTGTTCGGAGGTGACAGAAACAAGTTAGTTTGGGCATCAACTTGAAGTCAGCTGTATTCTAGTCGACATCACCCATGGCGGCGCATCATCAGTCTCCCAAACTTGTGTGAACACCAGGGCTCAAACCGCTCTAAACCGTTGTCATGCATTTGCCGCTACTGAAATCATCGGCTATTACCCGAAGCGTATGTATGATACATGTACACTGCAACTGCTAGATATTTTGCATAGCATCCAGTGGAATAATTATGCATTATCTGCATTATCGGACCATGGCAAGGACCTCAAATACATCCGATGCATGACTTGTATACTCCGTGGGTCAAAGATATCCAGTACTAGTATCCATACCAGGGAGTCGTCAAATATTTGACGACTCCCTGATCCATACAAATATCGCCCGAGCTACGCCACTGAGTGTGTGGAGTCTGAGCCAGCAGCCTCGGAATAATACAATACTGAATACTAGTGAATAGTAAGATACCTTGAACAATGCCGACACAATGTACTTGTAGTCAGGTACTTGTAGTCAGGTACTTGTAGTCAGGTACTTGTAGTCAGGTATCCATATGGTACCCTGTAAAAAGGCTGGGCTTAGGGCCGGGTTCCACTGCGGCTCCGCTGCCCCGCTGCTCGTCTTTCGCGGCTTGAAACGTCATCATTACCATAGTGACCGCGGCTCACCGCAAGCTTTTGCTACGATTCTTGACCAAAAACTGCGAGCCGCGGTCGCGGCTCGACCTGTTTCCCGTACTTTGCATTGTTTTGTACGCCAGAATTTTAAAATTCAAATTTTAATTCGTTGCGCAGGCCAGAACACAAGGATTTGTTTGATTTCGCGCGCGCGCGCGCGCGCAGGCAGGTGAAACGTCATCAAAAAGTGTGGACCACGACCGCGGTACCGCGAATGGTGAGTGACAGTGGAACCGCGCTGCTCCGCTGCATGCAGCCAAGTGCTGCGGAGCCGCGGAGCCGCAGTGGAACCCGGCCCTCACTAACTGACGTGATTGGCCTGCATTCCGACATTATCAGGTCGGAATACACTGTAGATCTACAGTGTAGTGTAGATTTACCACAGTAGTGTTATGAAGAAGTCTGCACAGACCGGCACTACCGTATACCATGACTACACTCTAGAAACCGGGCGTGCGCCCAATAGGCATCAGCGAAACCGTCCGTCGTATTGTCGGCAAGGCAATTCTGAGCGTGGCGAGGGACTCTGTTCGCGAGGCGACAGGGTCACTGCAGATGTGCAGAGGCCAGGAGTGTGGCATTGAGACGGCCATTGCGGCCATGCCGCGTGTGACGACACTTTCTACGAAGAAGGCGTAGACGCTGTGCTAATGGCGGATGCATCCAATGCGTTCAATCGCCTCAACAGAGAAGTGTATATGCGCAACGTAGCGCACCTCTGTCCAGACATCACACCTGTAATCGTAAACTGCTACCATCAGCCAGCCCGCCTATTCGTGGACGGGGGTGCCTCTTAATCGCGTGAAGGCACAACGCAGGGAGATCCTCTTGCTATGCCGATGTACGCTTTGGGGGTACTCCCCCTGGTGCGTAGAGTGGCAACCCCAGGAACACGCCAGAACTGGTATGCGGATGACTCGTCCGCGGGTGGCGGGCTCAACCCTCTCCGCCAGTGATGGGACCGACTTGTTGGGGATGGGCCGGCGTTCGGTTATTTCATTAACCCCAGCAAGTCCGTCCTCGTCGTCAAGCTGGACAAGCTAGAGGCAGCCGAGACCATCTTCGCCAGCACGGGTGTATCTATCCCCACTGACGGGTGCCGCCACCTTGGATCAGCCATCGGAACTGATCAGTTCGTGCAGGAGTTTGTGGCTTCCAAGGTGGCCACCTGGTCACATGAGCTGTGCAAGCTGACGGATTTCGCCCGATCACAGCCTCAAGCGGCATACTCTGCACTGGTGAACAGCCTCCAACACCGGTGGTCCTTCCTGTGTCGGGTTCTCGATGGTGCTGCAGAACAGCTGGCACCCCTGGAGGACATCATCCACCGCCGCCTAATCCCTGCCATTAGTGGACGGACGGCGCCCAGTGAAGCTGAGCGCATTTTGCTCACTTTCCCCTGCCGGCATGGAGGCCTTGGCGTGGCCAACCCTATCACCTTTGCGGCTCACAGTACGGCACCTCCAGGCTAATCACCACTGCCCTGTACGACAAGATCATGGCGCAAGAGGAGCACCTCGATGATGCTCTTGCCTGTGTCCGCAGGGCCAAGAGTCAGGCTCGCTCTGAGGCCAGAAAGGCATTGAAGATTGCTGCCGACACGTTCCGCACCGAGCACAGCGAACTGGATCTCGCTATCAGTCTGGCAGAGGAGAAGGGAGCATCAAGCTGGCTCACCTGCCGACCCATCGCTCGCCATGGCTTCGCTTTGTCGAAGGGGGAATTCCGGGATGGCCTCTGCCTCCGCTACGGTTGGACCCCTTCTCGCCTGCCCACCACCTGTGTTTGCGAGAAGGCATTCACCACTGTTCACGCCCTGTCCTGTCCCTTCGGTGGGTTCCCCTCGATCTGCCATAACGAGGTGCCCAACATACTGGCAATCTCATTGAAGGGTGTCGCCCACAACGTCGCAGTGGAGCCACATCTCCAACCCCTGACTGGGGAGCAGTTCCAGCTCCGGTCAGCATCAAGCTTGTTTGGATCATGTGTGGCGGCCAGTGGAGTGTGTGTGTGTGCGGGGGGGGGGGGGGGGGGGGGGCGGGCGGTTCGAACGCACTTTTATTGATGTACGGGTGCTCAACTCTTATGCGTCTTCGAACCGCACCTCCTCTCTCTCTCCGCCCGCTACCGGCACCACGAGCAAGAGAAACTGCGTCGATACGATCGGAGAGTCCGAGAAGTGGAGCGATCCAAGTTTCTCCCCTCTGTGCTCTCTTCCACCGGAGGATGCGACAAGGGTGCTGCTGCACTGGTGAGCCGGATTGCACACCTCCAGTCGCTACGTGAGAGAGGCGTATTCTGTGCTTATTGCCCACCTCCGCTGCAGGCTGGCCGCCAACTTGAGTTTCGCCCTGCTGCGTTCGAGTGTCATGTGTCTGCGTGGGGCTCGCCGAGTTTGGCAACCTCCAATGGATGGCTGTGCCTCCTGGCTGTCGTGGAGGCTAGGGTGTCCCGTTGAGCCTTGGCCTGTGATTGTGCGGACTATGCTATGCTTCTCTTGCTCTCTGATCGCGTGTGACGTCATCATTATGTGACTTGTTTTCCAATCCTCCACCATGGCAAATTGTGTTTTGTTCGCCCGTAAAAGAGGCTATAATGGAGAGAACAAAAATGACTACACTCTTTTTTTCTTCCCTTGGCTGTAAGATCACAACACATGATCTTAGTGAAATCCAACAAAATAATAACATGTAGCGCGAAATAAAAAGAAGGAAAATAATAACCAGTAAAAGGGGGAGGGGAATGAAACAGCACAGCCATGACTACACTACACTGTCCCCGGGGAAAATTGCGATTCCGCGGCCACGTTTTTTCCGCGTTTTCTGCGATTTTTTAAAAGACCGCGTTTTCCGCGATTTTCCCGCGTTTTTTTGAACTTTTTTTGTTGCACTACACGTACACACCGTGCACTGTTCGGTCAGCAACGTCTCATCGTGGCGGCTTTTTACTCAAATATGACGAGTGCTTACACCAGAGACTTGTAACTGATTGATTTCACTACATACTCACTGAAAATTGCCGCACATCAATATTATTCACTGCATTTTTACCGCATATTTACCGCAAATTCACCGCAAATTATGCCATATTATGCCGCGTTTTTCCCCGCGTTTTTTGCGATTTTTTTCCGCAATTTTCCCCGGGGACAGACTACAGACAGCTACAGGGTGAGACATTGTCATTAGTGATAGCTTGAATAGACCCCGGTCCTACCGGTAGGACATACCAGTAGGATCATCATACACCGACATGCTGCATGGCCTCTGTTCTAACATGAAGGATGAAGGAGTCCACACATTTTAGACGTGATCGCACAAGGCGTACTACGAAATTTCATGGTAACAGCCCATGGTAACCATGGAAACGGAGTATGGAATTATGCATTCCACTGCCTTGGCAAGCTAATATTAAAAACATTAGGACCTCACCACGATCGATTGATGTGCCATGGTCAAAATTCACTTCGGACAGAGTTGCTAGCGCTCCGACAGGAGTATGCGCGGCCATTTTGACAATTGATAAAAATTAAAATTGCGCATATGCACTGGACATAGCCTTGCATTTTGCGCCATTACTTTGCCGGACAAAGACCTCATCTCTGGTTTCAAGAAATTTCTCAACCAAAAGCACTTTTGCAGCGCGATTTCTTGGGTACGAGTACCGCGGTACGCGGTATACCGGTAGGACCCGGCCCGTGCACGTGCGTGGTCCGCGTAGACGTTCGAGTCGTCAAAAATTAGGGAGGTTCTGCTCTACGTTTTGGGAACGCGACACAAAGAATCACGCGAACTTTCTTCGTGTTCCCGTAACGTAAAGAAATGCTGTTCTGATCTGCTGTATGATCTACGTTTCACCTAGAGAAGTCACGTGGAATGTGTACTGGGAATTTCCCCTTCCATATTATTTTGGCAGTTTTCTGCATGCACTGATGCAGTTGAGCGATACCCAGCAAATCCGTACGCATTTTCTCTGCGTGTGCCACAACGTAGAGAACGCGTTTGGTTGGGACTGCACCTGTTCTGGGTCGGCCAGAACATTGTTCTGCTTGCTCCGGCCTCGAGGCCGCTGTCACATAGTACTATTCCCCCCTAGCGCTTGGCCCCCGGGCCCCGGGGGAAAAGTACTATGCACCGGAGTCTGTTTCAAAAAGATTTACAATCAGGTTTGGGTCTTAAAGGGGAAGTTAAGGCAAAAATTAAAATTTCACCAGTTGTAGTCTTCGGGGTGCTGAGTCGAATGGTCGTGGTGCGAGGAAGCTGAGACGCTCCCTTCCTACTTGAATCCCAATCGAACTCGCGCACTTCCACCGAAACTGGGTGACTGCGCCCTACGAGATGGGGATTTGTATGCAAAATGTCACTAAAAGCGCCATTTCGTTCTTATAAAAGCACGGATGACCGCGATTGGCCCATATGTTGTAGTCTTTTGGACGCTGAGTCGACTGGTTTTGGTCCGAAAAGGCTGCGATGCAGCGTTCCTCCCTTATTCCCAATCGAACATGGTTGAACAAGCGGTCACGTGCTCCTGGGTGCACCTGGTCACCACGCCAGCATGCTAGCAGGCGACAACTTTCACGCCAAGGTTCAACTCGAGTTCAACTCGAGTGACAGGACTGCACCCAAAAAAGGTCAAACAGGCTAGTAAGTTGTACCCTGCAGGCACGGTGACCAGGTGACTGGTGTACGCAGGAGCACGTGACCGCTTCCTCAACCATGTTCGATTGGGAATAAAGGAGGAACGCTGCATCGCAGCCTTTTCGGACCAAAACCAGTCGACTCAGCGTCCAAAAGACTACAACATATGGGCCAATCGCGGTCATCCGTGCTTTTATAAGAACGAAATGGCGCTTTTAGTGACATTTTGCATACAAATCCCCATCTCGTAGGGCGCAGTCACCCAGTTTCGGTGGAAGTGCGCGAGTTCGATTGGGATTCAAGTAGGAAGGGAGCGTCTCAGCTTCCTCGGACCAAGACCATTCGACTCAGTACCCCGAAGACTACAACTGGTGAAATTTTAATTTTTGCCTCAACTTCCCCTTTAACGCATCCTCACAGGAGTGCCCTCTGCGGTAGGCGAATTGCTCGTCTGGGAGAATACGAAGCTCAGCGTGATCTTGAAGGAACCGAATCATTTGCCGATGTACTACCTTCTCAAGCAGTCACCCAGTTTCGGTGGAAGTGCGCGAGTTCGATTGGGATTCAAGTAGGAAGGGAGCGTCTCAGCTTTCTCGGACCAAGACCATTCGACTCATGAGCTCAGCACCCCGAAGACTACAACTGGTGAAATTTTAATTTTTGCCTTAACTTCCCCTTTAAGGTAGCAGTACTGGAAAACGGGTGTCAGATTTAGCCAAAATATCAATTTCACGGGAACTGCTTCAAGTGTGATTTTTCTGAAAGAAGGAATACCAAAGGCTTTACAAATTATTTTTTTTGGCATTCGAACCAGCCAAAGCAGAGAGATATGGCCCTGCGAAAACTGAAAATACCCGTCAAAATTTCAAAATTGCACTGATCAGCTGATCGCTGTCAATCTATTTCGAGAGGGTTTCTGTACAATATCGGCGCATCCTTCCCCAATCTCGGCCTGATTCACTGTCTGTCCAGCTAAAACCAGTTTAAGCTGATGAATACAGCGGAAAACAAAAATAAAAAGCCTCAATAGTTGAGACGAGATTCGAGGGAGTATAACTTAGCGTGCCGCAAAACAAAGACAGTCGGGGTACGGCGAGGGAGACCAAAAACCTTTTTCATGCTGATATGACTTAAAGTAACAAGGCGAGAGTATAAAGATGGTGTAAGACAGTGAGCATACGAGTTGCTGGCGTATTCAATAGTGGATTGGATGAGGGATAAACGAGAGAGCTTGGAAGCTCAGGGCCCTACGCTATGCTTTTATGCTTTTTTTTGCCTAGCTCATCGTACATGTTATAAGAACTGATGGGAATGTCTTTTTCGTTGATTGGCCACATCACTGTATTGCAAAAACGTTTCAATCGGTTTGAATATTATGAGTTAGGCAAAAGTATTTGCAGAATTTATTGCGGATTGTTATTTCTCTAATAATCATCTCCTTTTGTTTTGCTCCTTCTTTTCTTTTTATCTCCTTATATTGCAAATCAACAAATTTTGGCCGATGAGAAATAGAAACCTCTCTATTAGAGAGGTTAAGATGCACGTTATTTCCGACGTGACGCGCAGTTTCACGTCAAATTTGAAATCGATGGGTATTTTGGCTCTCACATGCATCCATTGCTCAATCATGCATCATTTGCCTATATGACAAACGTTGGCCTGCGATTTACTTTGGCCGGTTGGTACCAAGCGGCGAAATCAGCGAAATTAAATCGCCAGCGAACATTAGTTAATTTTAATACAGTGATCGGATTTTCTGGCCTTTTTGTAGTAATACATGTACATGTACATTGACCTGTTGAGCCAATGACGACGCCGAATGCATGGTTGCCTGTGGAGCACATTACATAACTTTACAGTCTCCTAAAATACGTATCCTGTCCGACGGCAAAAGAGGCTGCAGATTTAGTTTTTCTGCGCGTCGACGGGATGTCTGCGACGCGAAAGTTCAGCTCGCGTTATTTGGCTCGAACGTCGAAAAATCAACGCGAGTGACCTGCTGCTCACGTCGAAATTGTTTACTGGGACCGGCGCTGACTCTGCCGATCACGGGCGTTCTGGACTCGACGGGATGTCTGTCCTGACGTTTCCTGGGATCGGCTTAGACTCTGCCGATCACGGGCGTTCTGGACTCAAAGGGACGTCTGTCCTGACGTTGCCTGGTATCGCCGGACTCTACCGATCACGGGCGTTCTGGAGTCGACGGGATCTCTCTTCCGACGTTTCCTGTGACCGGCCCTGAATCGCTCGTTCGCGCTTATTTTGGAGACGACGGGATCGCTCTTCCAAAGTATGTTTATGCTGACGCATCCTATCACATAATCGGCGTCTATTCTAATTTAATTTCCTCCTCGTCTCCCTATTTCTTTCCAAATCTCCCTCTACATCAGGGAGTCGTATACATAATACGACGAATATTGGTACGGTACGCGACAGATACAGGAGCCCGCAAACTAGATATTGTGGACAGCTGTTATGTACAATCCTGTAGAGCCTTTGTGGTCACAGATACGGGACAGATACGGGACAGATACGGGATAGCTCCAGCCGTGACACAAACAAACAAACAAACAAACAAACAAACACCAAATTAAAGCTGTGTGGACCCTGGCTAGCGCCAGACGTTACTGAAGTAACGTCTTCTGCATAGCTACGGGAATAAAATATTCGCTTAGTTGTGTGGTCTACTGTACGGCGGCAGCGGCGGAATGCTCCTATCTTCTTATAAACAGATGTACATACATGGTTGACTTGATCCTCAAAGGTGAGGTGTTGGTCAATAATGAGGCCAAGATAACGCGCTGTGGCAGAAGGTCGAATATCGACACCACCGCATGCAATGGTAAGATCCGGCGGAAGAGGCAGAGCCTTCTTCCGAAGCACCATGAACTTCGTTTTCTGGGCATTCAAGATGAGACCAATGCTTCCAAGGTACGTATTTAGTCTGTTCAGCTCACTTGTCAACTTGTGCTGAAGTTCTCCAGTAGACTGACAGTGTATATAAAAGGCGATATCGTCAGCATACTGTTGGGACTCTGCGTGGCGAAGTACTCCAGGGACATGTCGCACGTACAAAGAGAATAACAGAGGCCCCAGCACCGACCCTTGCGGAACGCCTCGTGTACAATGTGTCTCGTCTCCTCTGTTATTTCCAATTTTCACCTGTTGTCGTCGATCCTGGAGATAGCTGGAGAATTAAGTAGTAGTTCATGGCGTACCCGATCGAAGTTGCTCATGTCCACGAGTACAACCCCGCAATACTCGCCCTTGTCCACACTCATCATCCAGCGGTTTACTGCGAGAGTTAAGGCAAAAATTAAAATTTCACCAGTTGTAGTCTTCGGGGTGCTGAGTCGAATGGTCTTGGTCCGAGAAAGCTGAGACGCTCCCTTCCTACTTGAATCCCAATCGAACTCGCGCACTTCCACCGAAACTGGGTGATTGCGCCCTACGAGATGGGGATTTGTATGCAAAATGTCACTTATAAAAGCGCCATTTCGTTCTTATAAAAGCACGGATGACCGCGATTGGCCCATATGTTGTAGTCTTTTGGACGCTGAGTCGACTGGTTTTGGTCCGAAAAGGCTGCGATGCAGCGTTCGCCCCTAATTCCCAATCGAACATGGTTGAACAAGCGGTCACGTGCTCCTGCGTACACCAGTCACCTGGTCACCATGCCTGCAGGGTACAACTTACAGCCTGTTTTGACCTTTTTTGGGTGCAGTCCTGTCACTCGAGTTGAACCTTGGTGTGAAAGTTGTCGCCTGCTATTTTATACCTATGGGCATGGAACTAATACCAGTAATAGTTCCAAAGAATGATGTGTGGTGCTCTTGGACGTGTGTACATGTATAATTCTTGGTGGTGACAGTCAATTTTTTCTTTAGACTTTTCCCCTTTCCATTCCCTCAACTTGTGAGTACATGTATACTCGTAATTATAACACCATCGAGATGACAAATTGACCAGCAGAAAGACATGAAATTGCTTCCTTTATGTACAAGTGTATGCTCATACTATTTGGGATGCTTTGCTGTTTTCCGTGGCACGACAAACAGTAAAGCATCCCAAATAGTATGAGCATGCATTTGTACATAAAGGAAGCCTTTGTTGCCAGTAAACACTGGCTGCGGACATGAACATTATCCTGCCGAGCAGAGCATTAGTACAAACACAGACACACACGCATGCACACACACACGCGCGCGCACGGCAGCTTGCTACAAGAGAATCATGCTAGTAATGCACTTCAACAGGCCATTAGCACATGCACCGGTTTTGGGCTGTGACAGACAGTGACGAAGAGAGGGAAAGAAAGAAAGAGAGAAAGAGAGAGCGGAAAGAGAGAGAGAGAGAGATAGAGAGAGAGAAAGAGAGAGAGAGTGAGAGAGAGAGAGAAAGAGAGAGAGTGAGAGAGAGAGAGAGTCTCAGAGAGACTGAGACAGAGACACAGGGAGACAAACAGAGGGAGACAGACACACACACACACACACACCACACACACACATACACACAGACAAACACACATACACACACACACAAAGAGACTGAGACACACAATGGGACCAGAGCATGAAAAGGCATCAGCTGAGGAAACCAATAAATTGTAAAGTTCAAGCAGTGCATGGCTATGTTCTTTCAGGGTAAACAGGGCCAAAAAGGGACTGAGTGCAGAGCTGGGAGAAGTGCAAGTTGGGAAAACCAAAAAGCAGAAACAGGTTCACATAATGACAGCAAGTGATGTTCAGCATCGGGCTACTGAAGTACTGGTAAGCATCACTTGATTTGTGACTCTTCCAAAGCACACCAGACGAGTTGACTTAGTAGATGGCAAAATTGCTACACCCTTAGCAGTAGGAGTACTTTCTTGGGTGGATACCTGTGCCACTAGAGTCTGGCACCAACCTGGTATCTTACAACTACTGGAAGGTTAAAGGGGAAGTTAAGGCAAAAATTAAAATTTCACCAGTTGTAGTCTTCGGGGTGCTGAGTCGAATGGTCTTGGTCCGAGGAAGAGACGCTCCCTTCCTACTTGAATCCCAATCGAACTCGCGCACTTCCACCGAAACTGGGTGACTGCGCCCTACTAGATGGGGATTTGTATGCAAAATGTCACTAAAAGCGCCATTTCGTTCTTATAAAAGCACGGATGACCGCGATTGGCCCATATGTTGTAGTCTTTTGGACGCTGAGTCGACTGGTTTTGGTCCGAAAAGGCTGCGATGCAGCGTTCCTCCTTTATTCCCAATCGAACATGGTTGAACAAGCGGTCACGTGCTCCTGGGTGCCCAAAGTGACCTGGTCACCACGCCAGCAGGCGACAACTTTCACACCAAGGTTCAACTCGAGTTCAACTCGAGTGACAGGATTGCACCCAAAAAAGGTCAAACAGGCTAGTAAGTTGTACCCTGCAGGCACGGTGACCAGGTGACTGGTGTACGCAGGAGCACGTGACCGCTTGTTCAACCATGTTCGATTGGGAATAAAGGAGGAACGCTGCGTCGCAGCCTTTTCGGACCAAAACCAATCGACTCAGCGTCCAAAAGACTACAACATATGGGCCAATCGCGGTCATCCGTGCTTTTATAAGAACGAAATGGCGCTTTTAGTGACATTTTGCATACAAATCCCCATCTAGTAGGGCGCAGTCACCCAGTTTCGGTGGAAGTGCGCGAGTTCGATTGGGATTCAAGTAGGAAGGGAGCGTCTCAGCTTCCTCGGACCACGACCATTCGACTCAGCACCCCGAAGACTACAACTGGTGAAATTTTAATTTTTGCCTTAACTTCCCCTTTAAGCCAGTCAGCCACGGCCGAAATCTCATCAGTGGTACCCCACACTCACGGCCGAAATCTCATCAGTGGTACCCCACACTCACGGCCGAAATCTCATCAGTGGTACCCCACACTCCCGGCCGAAATCTCATCAGTGGTACCCCACACTCCCGGGTGGTGCATCATTGTTGCTATAAGATACTCTGCTGCTGGATTGGGATTATCCCCAAGGTCAATCATATAATGGAAGCTAGCTGAAGCGCTTTCGTGCTTGGGAGCATGTTTCAAAAACCTGCTAAGTATATAGTACTCTTCCCCAGGGGGTCAATGTACTACATAGCAGATTGCCCGGGGGGGGGGGGGACAAATTCTGGGGGGGAAGCAGGCGCGTGCACCGTATGAGTTTTTTGGTGTCTGGAAACCACCTTTTTTCGGGCAATCTTGCCAAAAGAAAAGCGTGTAGTACTAGATTGGTTATCGATCCTGCAAACGTATCGATCGACGGGCAGTTTACAGTACAGTGACTATGTCCTTATTTCGAAGTGAGAGAGAGAGTTGCTTTGCATGCAGTTCGAAATACATTATTCTCTTTTTCTTCAGTGGAGAGTAGCCACGGAGGGATCGATCTCTAGCTCTGGTTCGCTCCTGGATTGGCGATGATGTTCAAGAAATCCGTTTTGTCTCGAAATTTGAGTCAAGCACGCGCGATGCAAGTCAGTTCAAGGATATGATTGACGATATCTCCTTCCAAACCGTTGACTTAAATCAAGATCGCCACAGCCTTTCGTTCTCGCTCATGTGCGCAGCAGAGATGTTCGTCAAAAACGTTGTCGACTGGAAGACGTAAAAATGTGCGTCCATGATCCACTTGCGCTGCTTCAGAACGAAGCGCTGCTCCGGCCGCGACTCAAGGACGCGGGGCTTCGCTTTTCTTCCGCGAGCTTCCATCGAAGCAAGGTCCATAACTCTCTATTGAAATCCTGTGGAACATTGCCAATACATGCTGAAAATTTCGTCATAAGAACAGAAAGAAAGATACGTCGAATGTAAGCAGTGTTTTGATGAAACGAACATGCCTGGAGTGGACTAGTGAAGTACCATAGTCTGATAGACATAGTGTTATAGACTGTAGTGTAGCCTGGGCGGCTAGGCCTATCACACTTTTACGGTCGTGTTCAATATGACAAACATGTACATTGACTTTTGCACCCTCTTTGCAAATACTTTTTGAAATGCTGGTATGTAAAAGGTAACCCGTTTTATCCTGCTATCGATTATACATGTACCAACATTTCCATGTAACCGGCATCGTCCCCTCCCTCCATTCCTCTTTATTCTTATTTCTGTCCTTTCTACCCCTGTACCTGGTTCCCTCTCAGACGCGTTTGTGCCGGCATGATCTGATGATAGCAGTCGGACGAGCCCCGCATCTCATCAGCACCAGTGTTCATTGGTGCCCTGCACCCCTGATCTTGAGTCCCCCCCCCTCCCTCCTTCCTAGCCGGCTGCCCTCGCCGTTATCTCCGACGGGATGTTCGGGGATGCGCATGTGCACAAAATTCATACATAATTATACAATGGGGCCCCAGAAAAAATATGACAACTCTAGAAACCCCCCTTTCAAGACTCGGTGCACGCCACTGGGAAGTCCGAACTGTACTATGTTACGCCGGTACTGACCACGGGTAAACACACACACACGCACACACCGATTGATCTATCATGCTGCCGGAATCCCTCATATATCTCATACTGTGGTACATATCCCTGGGAGAATTGCAAGGAACTAAATACGGCAAGCAAATCGAGGGACATTAGGTGCAAGCCTCGTTGTTCTAGTTGTCTAGACTGCACTGGGTTCTTGAAAATACTGAACCTCCACGTTGTATCTGTGTGGCATGTGGCATCTGTTGATCTCGTTTGAGTAGTAGTAGGCATGCACTGCATTATGTTTTGATGAAAGGTTCGATAGCTGATGAATGGGTTCATCATTTGGCTTCCTGTGTGGGTATTGCTTCTGTGGATTGGTTTGGAGCAATGTTCAGATAGTCCAGGCATCAGGCAAATTTATAATGGCGGTCCAAGCTAGTTGAATATCCGGATCACTTTTTCTCATCTGGTCTACACTCCATCCGCTTGCATCCGTAAGCAATGCAAACGCATTGTCCCTTGCACAGGCACGTGACTCCTGCAGGCAATTTTGGGAGAGCGTAAAGTGGCAGGACGGATATTCCCGTGAAGTTACAACATGATCTGAGTATAATCGTAGGACATCAAGTCTTGACACTACTTGTGACATGATCAATTCTGCTATGCTCTAATGCAGACTAGCAATAAGAGGCATTTGTCAGATACTAGTAACCATGAGGTACTGAGACGATTCTCTTTAGCAAACCACCCACTCCGCTATAAATGCTCAAATAATCTGTCATCTGCCTGCTCCAACTTGACTGTCCTCTTGACAAGTGAAAATCGCTGGCGTTGTCTGGGCCATAAACACCATTATTGGCATTAATCCAACGCCTCCCTTGCTCCTCATCTCTGCATCTCGTAACGATAGGTCTGGCACATCGAAATCTAAAACTAAAATACTTGGAGCTCTTATTTGTTCAAGCTATATTTTCAGAGCCAGGAAGTTGCAAATGGCAAGAAACCCAGCTTCTCTTCACCATTGGCATCACGAGCTATGATCATTATCAGTGAGCAACGTTACTAGAGGAAAGTCGCTGGAGTGAACAGAAAGCTTTCCAAGCAGCAACGTTTCTTTCTCAGCAAGAACAAATAAAAATGAAAGGAGCAACACCAAGGATTTGTCTATCCTTAACCCTTTCAGTGCCAAGGGGGTCAGAAAAATTCAAATTTTTCTGAGTTGAGCTGAACTCAAATTTTTCATAGCTCAGCTGTATATCCACGGATCTTTACAAACGATGGCTCTCTGGAAAGATATCATGGCCAGGCAGACAGCTGTGAAGAGAATATGCAGCGAAAATAGTCTTCCTCGCGAGGGCGCCTGAGCGAAGTCCGTTTTCTGCATTTTCGTAGCATCCGCACTTTCTCACGCGCGCGATCGATCGCAGTGCAGTCAACTTTCAACGCACGGAATTCGGACAAAGTTGGCCTGAAAGCCGCTGAAAATCTCGATGTTTTGATACCCAATACGCATGGGTTGCCGCGAAAGAAATAGAGAAACCCGCGATGCGCATACGTCATGTTTTCTACGGGCGACAATTGTTTGTCCGAGCGCGCGCGCTTCAAGCTTCGCCCTGGCGATATCTATCCTCACGGACACAAAACGATGTGATGAGTCGATAGCCAAGGTCTTCCTGAACACGTAGAGTGGTCGTTTGTAACTCTTCTGTGTGTAGAAGTGGAGATACGAATTTATTTGTACACACATACTCATGTTGGGCGACTAAAGTCGCCCGTGGCACTGAGAGGGTTAAGGTGGCTCACGCCTATTTCAAAAAAATTAACGATTGCTCTGAAAATTTGGTGGGCGGTTGCTCTTAGGTAGTGTATGCAAATGGCGAGTTAAAAAAACGGGGTCTCAATGCTAACTTTTGAGATATAGGCGATGACAATTTCACTAAATTGTCAAATTTGTACAGGATTTGTGATGTATAGCGGACGGGTATTTCATCAAGAACCTGATTTACAATCTTCCTCATTTTTTGGTTATTGAATGGACTAACTGTGTACATGCCAATGAGAAAATAAAAAACATATGCTTCAATGCTCAATTTCGCCATATAGGCGCAGAATGCCTTTTTGATAAGTTTGCTTTGCTACATGTACATGCACACCTACATATCCCATGTACATGTCCATATACATCTACTCTTCTCTACTAGCCCACCCAACCCTGCAATACACATTTACACCAGTGTACACACACATACCACACACAAACACACACACACACGCATACATGCAAACACACACACACGCATACATGCAAACACACACACACACACACACCTGTCCTGTCGAGCCACTACCACTAGGGTCACGTGGGCCCCGGAAGGGCAGCAGAGAGAGAGAGAGAGAAAGAGCACGCCACCCGGTGGCGCTCCAGACACACACGCACACACACGCACACACACACACACCCTTGGACCTTTGGAAAGCCCATCGCCGAAGGCGATGATAGCTATTAGGCGAGGCAGAACACACACACACACACGCGCACACACACACACACACACACACTACTACTACTACTGCTACTGTAGCATGGTTGCCCAAGGGCCACACCATTCCGAAAGAAGCCGGAGTCATTGTCAGGAGCAGAAACGGAGATGACGACTCAGGTCACTCTGTCGACGGAACTGACGGCTGCAGCGAGAACAGCGGACACAATATGACGCTCTGTCAGACTTGGTTGCCCGATGGCCACGGTCGCACATGTGACGTCTGAAACCAGGCACTGACTTGAATTGCCGATTGCATGTCAAACACAAGAGAGAAGCATGGACGCTGAGCGGAATAGATGATGCCGGCTCGGACACTTTCGATGGTTTCAGGGGCAAACAATGATGCACACGCAGGCCACCACGAGAGTGAAACCACCTTCTGCATGTACCACACTGCACAGCACCACGCTGATCCTGGATGGGGAGACTTTGCTCTGCGCCACATTTGTGCCTTGTTTGTCACCTGGCTGGCGAAACGACCGATGGCAGATAAGACAGTCCACCCGCCAGGCAGACCTATCTTGAGCAACCTCATACCAGGCCAGACAGACACACACACACACACACACACACACACACGCACAAACGTGCGTGTAAACAGTGACTAAACACACACACACAAGGCACACACATGATCGCACGCCTGCAGACCATCGCCCCAATGAAGATAAGATTACTACTTCCTTGCGTAAATATGTTTGAGATAGAGTGTCGCTCTTAGATGTGACTGATGCCATCAACCAATGTCAAGGAAAAAAATTCACGGTTCGCGTCAGACTCGGCTAGAGGCCGAGTTTTCCGCATCCGTAGGAACGCCATCATCCTTCAAGGATCAAGGCGCAGATGCAAGGAAAGAATGTGTTCAATCTTCTTCTGCACACGTAGAAATAGGTTTGGGCATTTTCGATGATTTAGAATGTACGTCGCGTGAATATGACAATGTGACAGAGGCAGCCACAATTTACTGATTACTGTGCATTGATCTAGCTATATACACTGCAAGTGCACTGTAAATATTGTGTTACATGCATGTAGTTGTGAAGGGAGACAGTATACATGTACATTCACCAATGACACACCTGTCAGACAGCAGGTTAGGGCTAGTCAAAGTTATGAAGGCACAATATGCGATAAAAGGCACAATTTTGCGATGTACTTGAGTTTGTGAATATATAGTGGACTTTGTGTTCACACATACTCTACCAAATTGCCATGCACACCATTGTAACACACACACACACACACACACACACACACACACACACACACACTTGAGCCTGGGGAGCATGATTGCTGTCAGCCAGTGTTGCTTTCAAATGCGTATTCTCGTCAGGAGTGATGTGAAACACATACTGGTAAATATCAATCTCTAAAAAATGCATCCTAAATAAAACGCTCAAGCACTGAGTCTAGTCAGAGTGATAAGACAATAAATTGAAGGAATTTCTCAACAAAAACTCAGTGTACCGCTGTGATCAAGCCGTGGCAATAACTATAGTAGAGTTCTTGGTGGACAGCGATTACCATAAAGAAATGGTGAGATACTACAGTAGTACCCTCTACTGACACAATGCAACTACGTTGTCCAGTACATGTTCGAATCAAAAATACTTTCGTACATTCGTGACCATTTCAATTTATATTCAAGGGTGACCTCCACAATCCACTGGCTTCAGAGTCGATTTATCATTATAGAACGGCCATTCTTGACAAAATAGTCAGACAAATTTTGCGAAGGATGGCGTTCTACTGTGGAAGGGACTCGCCAAGTCACTTGAACCAATTCAACGAAAATACAAAATACTCAGGTTTTACACATTCACGTACCCGTCTGTTCCGTCCCCCATTCCTTCCAAGACATCCACATAGACTCCAACGCTTTTATTCTACTCTTTTTCCGAAGCCGACCATGGGCATGGGCAGTGCCTGCTGGAAGGGACATCCCAACACTTCTCTGACAGGTGACAATTTCCACAAGTAAAAAATGCACCTCAAAAAAAGTAGCCAAGTGAAGGAGTGAAAAAAAAGAAGAAAAAAGCTCACACTCTAGACTCGAGTACGAGAGTTTCGTACTCAGGCCATCTGCTCGAGCTGGACCCTTCGAAACTGGAGGGCGCTACAAGCTCGCTACGCCAACTCTGCATGTCTTTTCTCGAACGTAGGATGCGCGAGAACCTGCGCAAAAGACGAGTTTAGAAATAGGCGCGAGCCACCTTAAATCCCGGTATAGGTACCCGGGTACCGCGGGTGTGTGTAGCCTCTGGCATGGCGTCGTACCGCTCAGATTCGCCCAAAACATGAGGAAATGTACGGTAGATCTGAATGCGTACGCATTTTGCGTACGGGGACGACTAGCCAGAGTTCATGCATTCAGAAAAGAAAAAGCCAGAGTTCATGCATGCACTGCAAACCAGGGAGTCGTAAAATACCGGTATTTTACGACTCCCTGCTGCAAACACCCGTGTGACGTCGGCCTATGGCCTAGCCCATGGCTCTCACTTGTACCAAGAGTAGATAAACAAGAGTGTGCAACTCCGGATCTCTCCTGCACAATCTGCAGATACTCCCGCCCACGGCGGAATTTTTTGTTTACGTCACCTTTTTTCAGAGAAACGCGGACTTTGCCGCAGAGCAGTGTGAGAGCACGTGCTGGGCACAGACCTTGTAGTGTAAAGCCCGGCCAAGTGCACGAGGGAAACCTCTCCAAAAGGCTCGCAGCGCGTGCGTCGTCGAAAAGATTACGTCAACAAAAAATTCCGCCGTGGGCCAACCAATCCGCGAGTTGCACACTCTTGTTTATCTACTCTTGATCTTGCTTGTACTTGTACTTTTCAGCCAGCTCACACGTCTTGTCGTGCACGCACACACGTACACGCGTGTCGAAATGTGTTTTTTTGCCGGGAAAGTCGGTAAAAATTAAGTGAGGGTCCTTCGCGATTTTTTTGCGTGGGCGCCCGGCGGCCATGCCGTTGCCATAGTATCAGGATTATATCGGCCATCTTCCTTCCATTTTTTTTGTAATCTGCCTGTACTGGCTGAGCTGTAGCGCCTTGCACTTTTTGCAGCTTGCTCGAGCTCCTCGCCCTCGCGTTTGTGCTTGCTACAGGATCTAGGGTCCCTGGCTTTTCTTTCTTTTGATCAAGGAACCTTCTTCAACATAGGTCTTTTTTTCTTTGGTGAAGACTTTACACCTTAGTGTACGAATTTATCTAACTAACTTGGTCGCGGAGCTGCTGGGAGAACAGGAGATACAGGTATGAAACGTTTGATGCCGCTTGAATCCCTGATATATCGGCGTGTGTTCATTCAGGAATTTGTAGCCGTTTGTTTTTGGAATGGAACTTCAAAATGTAGTGCTTGTCCGATGTTATTGTTGGAGAAGAGTTTACGGATGTTTGGTGACTCATCTTGCGTTATTCTTTTTGTAGAGCAGTGTTTTATGCCCTTGTGGCTATAAATATAATATCTGTTCATTGTCGTTGTGACCTTATTTTCAGGCATCTGGATTGCCCGTCCCCCCCCCCCCCCTCCGGCTCGCCCTGAGCAGCCTCTGCACTGATTGTAGTTTGGGTGCGAGTTCTTCGCGAGGCTCAAGCCATGGCGTCTCACCAGCCTAACAACCCAGCATACTCTATGCACTACCAAGCCGGAATGCAGCAGCAGCCACAACAGCAACAACAGCAGCAACCCCCACAGCAGCAGGCCCAGCAGCCACGAATGCCCTTGAAGCAATATACGGTGCCTGTTCCTCCACCCAACGCAGTGCCAGGCTATCAGCAGCCAGCAGGCGTTTATTCTACTGGTCAATATATTCCTCAACAGCCTCCGGTAAGACAATTGCTATTAATTTTTGGAGTAGATTGCCTTCATTCTGTTTTTTTTGCAGTTTTTGTTTGTTTGTTGAAAGTTTCAATTTAAAACTATTATCCTTTCTTGCCATGCTACATCTCTAAGACCTACATACGTGTCGTCCCTGTCTGTTGGGAATATCTGTGTTTTATGGGAGTTTGCTCCAAAGTGAATCGTTGTTTTGCTGGAGCCAAAATAAGTTATACCCATAAATAATATTTTGTTGCGTCACGCGAGGATCTGTAAATGTCATTCAATCTGTAGCATCAAATAGCTACATTTAGATGGTCTTGGCGTACACCTGTAGTACATCAGTAAAGTAGGAGTGTCTTGGATCAGAAAGGGCAATGTTACTTATCGCAATCGCCAATATGAAAGGCAAATTTGCTCGTATATCGGGCTTGGATACAACTTTGCTGTGTTCCTGTTAGGCCTAGACAGATCCTGCCGGCAATTCTTTCGGCAGAATATCGAAGAATTGAAAAAGCGGAAATTGCTGGCAAAGTCGGAGCAAAATATCGAGATGTTGGGTAAAATCATTGCCTGATACTTGGATTTCCTTGTTTCTTACCCGTTCAGCATGATACACTGCCCAGGACGAGATCATGTCACCGAAATATCACTGGGATTCACTGTGGATCGACATGATTTTGGAAGAACCCAGGGACATGTGTGTGAAAACCCGTGTTGAGGAACCGACCCTGCGATTTTTATGAAAGTGGATAAGATACACGTTTTCCGGAGCAAAATATCGGGTTTCTAGTGCCAGGCCTGGCAAAATATCGAAGATTTCGCATCAACATCTTGCGGCAAAATATCGAGGCGAGCAGAGCAGAATCTGTCTGGGCCTAGTTCCTGTGCCTGATTTGTGACGGCTGATTAATGGAACTTGGTATCCTGGCGTTGCTTTCCAACTCGCCGAAGATTGTGAAAATCGAGTGAAGGATGAGCCAAAATTGCAAGTCGACCAACGCTGTACATGCATGCGACTTTCGTCGTCCAGCATTGCAAGCTGCGTTCATTTCGGAGTATGGGGAGGGGTCCGGGTACGAAATGAACACTGCGTTCCTTGCCAAAAAAACTTTTTCAATGACCCCTTAGGCCGCGGTCACACTGAGGCGAAAATCAGCGTCTTCCACTACTGCGGCAAATAGGAAACAGCGGCTAATATTTCCCTATCGGTCATATTGCGCTTGCGTCCTGGTAGCCTGGTGCTCGCAGCGTTTTTTTCAATTTCTTGGCCTTTTTCCATCCGAAATTTGATGCTGAGAATGTGCTGTGCAGAGGGAAACGCTACCTCAGTAACCTCTCAGTTCGGGTTTTCCGCTGCAGCCACGATAGTCATGGCAACAGAAAACGCTGCGTTTTTTGATTTTTGTCTCAGTGTGACCGGGGCCTTAGCACGTGCATGCCTGATTGTCGAGGCCAGTTTCCTGTACTCCGATAAACTTGACATTACCACTTTTGCGCAACCTCCGAATCAACCGTGTTTCGTAGCCTTTTTCATGGTGCCCCGTCCATCGAACCCTATGACACTTTGTTATGCAAGCTGAAGCCAATACAGACTGTATGATGATTGAGCAGAGTGTAGCGGATTTTCGCTTAGGCTGCAGCCGCACTTAGGTACAAAATTGCACATACATGATATTCTGGTAGGAGTCAGCAAGGAAACAGGCTTGAAATCTAAAACGATCCAAAATGTTTCAGCAAGTCGAGCACCCCTGTATAAGCAGAATTCAGCGTTTATGTGAATGGTTATCGTAGTAGGGTTCTAAATATATTTCTGCACCAATTTAATTTGTCAACGTTGTGCAGAGCTACCCATGTCTTGTTATTGATGGGTGCACCCTTGCTGTTGTCCAATTTGTTCGACTTGCTGGGAACGACAGAACGAAACTCGGTACAGGGGTCTGGATGCGTCATCTATATTTTCGTATCAGGGGTACGATTTTCCCGCCACGTTCCATGTTGTCATGGCTATCCGGACGAAAACGTCACGTACGCTACGTTTTTGGGCGTGGTGTGAACGGTCCATTATGTGGGTTTGAAATCCTCATGTCCATTTTGCGAAGATTGAGAAAACGTTCATGCACAAAAGGTGCGAGTACATTTACAAGAAAAGCTGCTCGAAATGAAAAGAAGAACGAAGATAGAATTGGGAATACAAGACAAGCTGATTGAATGCCGTCCGTGGAGATGACTTTGCTCTGTATCCTGAGGTTGATCGTTCAAGATTTTTGAATTTTCTGCACAAAAATTCATTTTGGGCGTATACGTGGTACAGTGCAGCCGCAAGTTGGCATACACGCATTCTTTCACTAGAACGTGTACTGATTTTCTACTTAACCCTTTGAGGGTCCATCGTTCGGTTGAAAATATGCAATTGTAGTTCACTCCACCATTTCCACCATAACTTACGTTCTGTTTGCTTGATTTTGACAATCTAGGGCTCTTTGAAACGCTCTTTCCGCTGCCAAGAGAATGAGGCCACGCTCAACTCCATAGTTGCCACAAAGCCTGCTCCAGAGCGCAGAGAATCGCCAAAGGTCGGGCCTCGTGGTGAAAGAAATACTTCTAAATTTCGTCCCAAGGCCATTTTGCAGTCGTTTCTCGCACAGCTCTGGATTTTTTGCATCTCAATCAGTAGATTCTACGTCATTACGGCCGCACGTCATGAGCTGGCTGCACACCACGCCATCCACGGGAAATCCCCGAAGCACGCGACAAAAAAATTGATTTTGAGCAGTTTGAACAAATTAGTGCCGCGATCCAACTTTCGAGCGCCATATCTTTACCATCGTTTCTCCTATCGCAAAAGCGATTACACCATTGGAAAGCTTGGAGCTTCCTCTTCGATCTACATATTTCGATATTTGCAACAGGACTAAAAACAATGAAGTTACGACAGTTTTACGGTACGCACTACATATCGTTCGAATTCGAACGATGGACCCTCAAAGGGTTAAGCAGGATTCACAGAAGCTTTTTTGACCCTCAAAGGGTTAAGCAGGATTCACAGAAGCTTTTTTGCGATTCGAACTCGCGAAATGCCATTCACAGAAGAAGTCAGCCATGCGACAAAGTCTTGCTGATTTGGGTACGTCACCATGACATTCGCGCGGTTTGGTCACAGCACCAACGCATATGGCCGATTGGTTTGCAGGCCTGCCTGCGAATCATGAGGTCCCGAGTTCGAGACCCGTGCTGGCAGCAGGGAGCGTGTAAAAAGACTTTTTACGCGTGTTGAACTGCGCCGACACCCACGGTCAACTGGGTACTCACAGCTCGGAGTGAGGATAACAAGGATGCAGTTTACAGGGTTAGGCCCTCTTCAGACTAGGTACAAAACAGCCTATAAGTCACATTTACATAGAAGTTTCCAGGACAACAACAAGAATCTGGCGGGAAGCCTAAAAAGCTGCCCAATCCTTTCAGGCAGGGTGCGAACCCTTGTACAAGGCAACTTTCTGCATTTATCGTACTTTCACCAGGCAGTCATACAAACTTTGTACCCGGGTACGACTGTCCGCTGCTTTCACACATCCCAGGCCCATTGCGCAATTGCGTAGGGTGTACGTAGTCTGATGAGGGCCTTATGGGCCGTTACACGCCCGATTGGTTGAGAGACTCACCTCCTCTCCCCTGACTCACTTGTGAGGTCTGCATTCGCCACTGAGGTGTAAAGGCATAGTGGTGGCCTGCAGAAGCGAAGGCTGTAGCTTGTGTGTTTCTGAACATTCAAGTGATGCTAACGCAGATCCTGCGAATATTATATATTATTGGTACAACTTGTACACATTTATAGGCAACTCTTGAACCTTTGTACAACTTTGCTGTAGAAAAGGTCAAAATCGTACGCTCGTCGCATCGCACAAGTTGAGCCAAGCTCAACTTCTGCAATGGCCCAGTTGCGGCAGTTGCGTGGGGTGCGCGATGGCTGCGATTTGGGGGTTTCGCGGCAGTCGCATCGCGTGTCGCATCGCAAAAAAAGCTTCTGTGAATCCCGCTTTAGTGCGGCTGCATCCTTAAAATTTTACAGGAAAATGTCAGTATTAGATACCCTTTAGCAAACAACGGTAACGCTATTTTTTACGGTACTCGTACCTTGATCACCCATACAGCGTTGGAGCTGCAGCGTAAAAACGTTATGGGGCTGATTTATCGTTGTGACAAACGGTACACTTTTTGGCCCTATATTGCGTAGTGCGTACGGATTTCACCTTGTATCGCGTATATGGTGCCATAAATGATTGTACAGCGCGAAATAAAACCTATTCTCATGACAACAGTGTACAAAATAGCGTGCATCTTGCTAAAGGTCGAACCCGAATCACTGTATTTTTCCCCTTACGGTAATACCGTTGCAACATGTTTTTTGCTAAGGGTGTCTATTGTGAATTTCTCCTTGCAAAGTACATGGTATACGAGGCCAGCATTTCAAGGGACATGCTCAGCAGTAGAGTACTGTACAAGCAGAAATATTCGTCTAGAATTTAATTTCGTCTTTTTCGTCCAAGGAGCCTTTGGACTAAATTAAATGCCGGACGAATGTCGATTCGTCCTGCGATTCGTCCTGCTTTTCAATACACTTTTATGATCCATGGACGAAATTTACAACTGGACGAACTCCCTTTCCTTTGAGTTGGACGAAATTATTGACCGACGAAATTTTCTGCCTGTACAGTATGCCGTACTCTGTTCGTCGTAGCCAAATGTGTGCAATCCGCATTGATCTGTGCTTATAGAGGAATACCCGTGCCTTCGCAAATGGCGTATTGTCTTACCCCATTACGTACTACACGAGTTCCACTGTACGAAAAGTTGCGTTGTCTTTGTAACTTGCTATTTTTCAGATGGGGTTTCCAGGTACTCGTATGATGCAGCCAGGACAGCTTAGTCAACAGCAGCAACAACAACAGCAACAGGCTCAGCCACAGTATCGGATGCCAGTGAGTTATTTATTTATTTTGTACAGAGAGGGAGAAAAAGAGAAGCAACCCAGCATTCATGCTGCGTAGAAGTCTCTGCCCCTTGCAACGTTTTTTGTTGACATCACGAGTCTTTGGAGATTTCGTCCCACCGTTGGTTCACTGAATCGCATCACTATGAGAATTGTGTGCGTATTGTGAGCCTTTCATATAGTTTCATGAATATGGCAGAGAGCAAAATCCTTTTGGTCTATGGTTCAGGATGATGTCATCAGTGGTCGGTCCTATTCATTGCTTGAGTACATAACCCCCAAGAGCGTGCAACTCCCGCATACCCTGCTGTCCCGGCAGAATTTCAAGTTGACATTATTCTTATCATGCAATACTCCTCGCATGAGCGGTTTACTATGTTTGTTCGAGGTGTCAACGTATCACACATGTTTCCTTGAACTCATTTGTGCGGGATAAGATGTGGATTTGTCAGCCATTGGTCCAGGATACGTATGATACTACGTGTACAATGAGCGTTGCATCATAAAAATTACACCAATTCTGTCGGGCCAGCACCTAAAGTGGAGTAGCACACTCTTGGGGGTTATGTATTCTTGCTTGGGTTGATTGTCTCTTGAACCCAACAGTTTCCTCGTCCAGTAGTTGCCCACTTTTACTTGGCAACATGTACTATTATGCTTGTTGTAATAGATGTTGCCACTATCTGTATTCCAAACCTCCTGTCACCACTTTATGGATTATGGCAGGTGACTCTTCCCTCCCTAAGCAACCCACAATGAATTCATCCCAATGTGTTAAATTTATGCATGATTTATGGCTGCACTCTTCACACGAAAGCATGGACTGGTATTTTTTTGTTACTCTAAGCATGGCTGTTTTCTTGCAGTTATTGAAGTTAGAGCTGTCTTTCACCGAACTGATGGCTATGCTACTTGCAACTGTATTTGTTCTGCAAGAGCCGCTTCCCTCAGCCTGCGCAATTTGTCTTCGTTAGATTGCCACCAAACGCGGTCATCGGTAGTCAATATCCAGCGGTAAATCTGGTTGGGTTTGAGTTGTGTTCAAGAGTTGTGTTCGAGTCTTTTTTAAATCTCGTCTGATTTGCGGCTTTGATACTGGTTAAAGGAAACTTCTTAGCACTGCTCGTACATAGCAGTATTCATTCATAGCATCTATGTTGTAGCCACTGCTAGTGGTGTGGCACTCAAAATGAGTTGCCTGGGCACTGTCCCATGATTCACTTAGGTTGTGTGGTTTGCTTGGCATGTATGATGCTGGATTTGCTACTGTGCACCTATAGCCAGCTGGTCTTAAGGGTAGTCTGCTTAAATCCAAGCAGCAGTGTCAGATGAATTGTTACCATTAACTGTGCACTATCTGATTTCTGTTCTTTGGGTGATGCTTTGTCGACAGTTCCAACCTCAACAAGCCGTTTATGGGGCAAGCGTGCGACCCCCGGCACCCATGATGGGCACTGGGTACCAGCAGCCTTTGACACAAGCAATTCCTCCACAGTCTATGGCACCGCAGCCTCCAACAATGCAACAGCAGCAACAACAACAACCGCCACCGCCACAGATGAGCCAGCCGATATACAGTGCCCCAGGAGCAGCCAGTGCTGCACTTAACCAGACACCACCGAGTTCCACCACGTTGCCACCCGCTCAGTATGCGAACATGCAAGCTGTGCCTTTGCAACAACCAACTGCTGCAGTCGCTGCTGCCGCCGCTGCTGCTGCTGCTGAGCCTCATGCAGAGCAACATGCTCCCAATATGACGACGACACCTGGCTCCAGCGCATCGCGAACCAAGGTTACTCTAAAAGACCCAAATACTGGAGAGGATTTGTTCAGCGTGAGTTTACTTCTTTTTGTCTGTGTGCGTGTATGTGTGTGTTTGTCACATTATATCTTGCAATAAGGCCCGCGGGCTTTTTTCATCTTTTCGATCTGTGGGACTTTGTCACATGGGTGATGGCTAAGCTTTCTCGTTCAGCCAAATTATTGATAATGCTGGTTGGCCCCTTTCGAGTGTAATATCTTCGGAATGTGGCTGCGTAGATTACAATCCATTCTTAACCCTTTGGCGTCCATGGTTCGATTTCGAACCATGGGCATTTTGTTTGCATGTGGGCGCATTTTCGGTTCTCGGCCAAATCTTGACCAAATTCGACAATCGAAGGGTCTAGGTGGTAGAGAAAACAATCACCTATCGCCCCGAACAGGTCCGAAGTCTCTCCGATGAAGTTTTAGTGAGCGACGAGCGATCAATCGAGCATTTTGAATTTTTTGCCCTGCGTGCTGCGAGTCAGCAGTGCGTGAAAAAAGGGATTTTCCCAGCTTCACGACAGGCGGCACATGCCGGGACCGGCGCGGCGCGAAGTCACCGCAAGGTAAGCCTCTACTCGAAAAAATTTGAACAGGACCGAGCTAGATTCAGTGAAATGGCTGCAGGAGACCGATTTCGTCTCAGATCTGGAGCTGGACTCGCGTTTGGAGCGCGTTGTGGCGGACAATGAGTAGTGCTCTTGGCGAGTTTGGGCTCATTGTATTTCTCTCATCACGAGCTTTCTAACGAGCCCAAGATCTTCAAAATCGGTGAAGTAGAACCAAAGTTATGTTGGAAATTGAGTGCGCATTTTTGCGACTGCCACAAATTCTGCTGAAGCAAAACAGTTATGGACTCCAAAGGGTTAAAAAGATGGACTTCTAGCTTTTAGCAAGAGTACATAACCCCCCCAGAGTGTGCAACTCCACTATGGGTGCTGTCCCGACAGAATTTCAAGTTGACGTCATTTTGATGATGCAATGCGCACTGTACACGGATTATCAGACGAATCCGGAACCTGTGGTTGACCGAAGCCGATCGATCCTGTACAAATAGGTTGAAATTATTGCAAAGAAAAACGTGTGATGCGTTGACACCCGTACACATGTTGTAAATCACTGATGCAAGGAGCATTGCGTCATAAATAATGACGTCAACTTGAAATTCTGTCGGGACAACAGGGTATGTGGGAGTTGCACACTCTGGGGGGTTATGTACTCTTGCTTTTAGCCATAACTGGGTCAAACTCAAACTTTCAGTTTTTTAGCATTTTTTTGGCAATCCCCTATGAAATGCTCTTCCAATAATTTTTTCTGAAGTGCTGTTATATTTATCCGAAAAGCAAATCGTAACAAGAATAGGATTTCGGCCAGGTTTTTGCTTGAAGAGCACTGTATTGGGAAAATTTAGGCCGGCTCACTCTACTTGCAACAGAACATTGTGCGGTTCGAAACCCATTTGAGGTACCTTTTGGACCCCTTTTCAAGTTCCAAATTTCGCGGCGCTGCACCATGTACGAGAAAATCACGGAAAACGGGAGGGGAGCTCGCCAGAGCCAGGGCCCATCTTTTTATGAATGGACTGTAGTCAGAGTTGTTCGAGCTGACATGTGTCTTTGGTGTTACAATAGTTTAAACACCCCGCTTTCGTCACTACAAGCGATCAAGGCGATATCTCAAAAGGTAAACAGCTCACATGGGTATTTCAAATTTCCGGCGAGAAGCAGGAATATTCGCGTGGCCCATTCTTCAGTGTAGATCTTCTCGACTCGAGTTGGGTTCTCTGCACATGTAGTTTGTTCAAAGACAACAGCGAAGAACGATGTCTCTATCTCCCACATTCTTCTTGGTGTCAAGAATATCTTTTTCGTATGATTGGTGAACACACTCTTTCCCACCTTTATAATTTATGGCAAGGCAAACACTACAAAACAAGGCAAGGCACGTCGGTAACACTGCAAAACACAGAAACAGTAGGAAGGTGACAAGAGTTGCGCAAAGAATGTTTCGATCAAAAAGCAGATCTCATTTCGCCCTTTTTGGTGTGCATGTACGCATGCACGCCACGATTATTGTGCCTGCGGCTCCTTGGCTTGCTTGCACTTTACGCCCACGATTGTCCACTTTTCTCATTCACGGGTGAAACACCATAGCAACGATCCAGTGCGCGTGCATTTGCCTGTCGTGTGAATCGCCTAACAGTTATCACTATTTTTATCACTGTTGGCTTGCATCATCATCAGCTATCAGCAATAGGGACGTTTAGCAACGTGGAAGTTCGAAAGAAAATTCGAGTCTGGGAATGAGTACAGAAACAAAGCTCTAAACTTCAAAACTTGGACGCGAAGCTGCAGTGATTTGCGAACGTTGCTTTCTCTTTCCTCGGTACGCACTTGACGGCAAGGAATAGTAAGTTTACATCCCCTTGTGTGAGACTGGGCTGCATATACCGTACGGTACTATAGAACTTTAAGAGAAAAAGTCATTTCGCATTGCTAAACCTCACAAGTTTCCCTTTTTCGAAATATATTTTCGCGAAATATCGCCGCCACCAAATGTTCGAACTTTTGATTTGCTCAATGTCCCTAATTTTTCTTTTTTTCTTTTTTGACCGATGTACCTACTCCTGACTACGGTGAAACCTATCTAAGGCTGCATTCGATTGTCGAAACTGGATCCCGATCCCCGCCGACCAGATCACTTCGATCGGACGGATACAATCGAATGTGCACAACCGATAATCCGTTTCAAGGCCTTAGCAACCGCGTTGCTACAGCTCATCCCGTAGTATCTGTACGCGTTGTGGTAAACTCTTGACCTAGTGTACGCATATTGCGAGTTTTGAGTAGATACGAGTCGTACTATCGAAATGAATCCGTCGAATCCGTCTCTGGGAGGTGGGTTGACTGGATCCGAATCCGTGCTCTCGGGATCCGGATTCGTACAATCGAACATGCACAAATTTGGCGAATCCGGGTCCGGGGCTGATGGATTCGTACAATCGAACATGCCCTAAGGTGACCACTCAAGGGACGAGAAAAAGTGGTCACCTTGGCCGGGTGGTCTTCTATCCGGGTTCAGTGGGTCACGTGACTATATTCACAATATACGTGTACATGATGTGACATAATTATCATTTTGATCCGTGTATCACCCTGGACACACCTATGCACAACTCATGTGCCTGGGGCCTTGGGGCCTCAGACCTGTCAAGTGCATGCACCATGTACATATGCATCTGTGCAATGTGCACATATGTACATATAGCAGTGTGCAACGCGGTCGCGGGTGGGTGGTCGTCGGTCGCGTTGAGCGAGTGGTCGCCTTATCCGAGCTGTTTTGAATGTGAATGCGTTCGTGACAAGGAAAAGTGGTCGCCATTACAGGTTTTACTGTAGTTGAATCTGATTTCCTCTTTCTCTGATCTGTCTAATTATTTTGTTTATTTGTAGACTATGCCGAAAAAGTCGCAGCCTGGTGCCAGGGCACACACAACTCCGACTCGTGGGCAACCATCCCCGGCATCATCATCATCATCATCTGGCAAATCACCGCCATCAACCACTACGCCTCAGGGTCACAGTACTGTAAATCGTACTTCCAGTCTGAGCCATGAAGCACCTGTGTTCAAGCCTACCACTCGCACCATGTCAGCACAACCTAGCACCTCTGGAGCTGGTGCTGCGAAGCCAAGTGCTCTTGCTGATGGCAATGTTACCCCCAGCCGCCCCAAGTTGAACTTGGCTGCAAAGGAGTTCAAGCCTCCGGATGTTGCATTTGCATCAGCTACTAACTCTGACAACACTGTCGGTACAGAGGCACAGAGCTCGACCACTGCCTCTGCCTCTACTACAGCTGCTTCTGCTGTAACTGCTGTGACCACTACTACTGCTTCGTCGTCACTAGCACAGCCACAGTTGCCTGTTGAGGCCAAGTCTGAGCCAGAGGCATCTGGTACCAGCACGTCAGAGCCAGATTCATCAACGGCCAGCACTACTGCTGCGTCCACTGCAGCAAACTCAGCTGTAACTCACCCTCAGCACACAGCTGGTTCTGCTTCTCCCGTGGCAGCAGCAAAGACCCGGTCAAGGTCACCTTCGCCACCCGTCACTGTAACCAGTGGTGCACCTACTCAGGCCAGTCTGACATTTGAGGACCGCCAGGACCAACCGGAGTCGGACAATACTGCTAACCGGTCTTCCAGCTCACAGCTAGCAAGCGGTGAGGAACCTAACTAGTTTTCAAATGTCATTGTGTCATAAAAGTAGTGTTAGGTCATGGTAAAAATTATCTGTGATTCTCAAGTACGCGCGCACCAATTTTTGGCGGCGCACCGACGATTTTTTATATTTCTATGCATGCATATGCGCATATGCGCGCATTGGCCGGGGAAAGGCATGAATCAGGGAGTAGTAAAATACTGGTATTTTTCTACTCACTGGCCTTCATATTATGAACATGTGACCATGTACATACATTTGTATGTGTGACCCTATCTTTGGAAATAAAAAAAATTGGGGAAATAAAATAAAACAACGCTCGCTCGCACCGATTTTCACAGGCTCATGACCTGAAAATCAACTTTATTTTTTACCATGGCCTTACTTGCATGTTCATTGAAATGGCAAGATGCCGAGCCCACAGCTTTGCGTATGCTGACTGGCTTGGATGAGAGGAAAGATAGCAGGGAGGCAAACAAAATGGGATACGAAATTACACCAGGAGAAACAACAACGTAGCTGTGCAATATGTGCATGGTTGTACTAAGCATGGCAAATGTCCCGGGCCAATTTTGGATACAGTAGGTGGTACACGGAAGGGTCACGAAAGCATAGAATAATACTCTGTGACTGTTTAGTGAACAGGACAACGCCTCGACTATAACACTCTATCACTACTTCAGGAGAAAATTGAAATGCCACAGGTGCAGTGCGTGATATCAAAAACAGAATATTAATGCCAAAAGCAAAATGCACTTTGCCAGTCCAATTATCATTGAGGAATTGTGTGTTGCTCCCTACGTGGGAGTAACACAGTACATCTGATCAAGCCAAAGTCTGTTGACGGCTGCATCTGATCAGAACTACTTCCATAGTGATCAACTGTAATTTCTGGTTTTTGATTTCTCCATTTTAGGAACACCTGGCAGTGAAAAGGCAAGCGAAGACAAGGTATGTGGTGTTTCCCTTCACTTTTCTACACCTCCAAGGGGTCTTGGTTGTAGCTTCTGAAATACAGTATCGGGATGAATTCCGATCATGAAGGTAGCTCGAACAACCTTGGGGGTGGAACAACTTTACGAAAGAAGTGCTCTATTTTCCCTTGTACTAAAGTTGCCCAAGAGCTCCAGAAATAACCCTTTGTTATACAGGTTGTGCCTAATGAAATTTCGTTGTGTTTGACAGATTACGCAACCACGAAAAAAGGCGACAAAAATCCGTTTATTCGGAGGTTGCGCTAAAGTGGTAACGTCAAGTTTGTCGACAATTTCCTTGTGACCACATCACATTCTTGTCCGGTGACTTGAATATCTCTCAAAAGGAGGAACTTCTTTTCGCATGATTGAAGAACACACTCTTTTTCCCATCTTTATCATTTGTTAGCTTTCTAGAGGAACTTACAAGATAGAAAATTGCACTTCTTCTGTAAAGTTGTTCCACCTTCAACAACTGCTTGAGCTTATTACTCCACTGCTCGCTAAAGCGGGCTGGATACGTACAACGAGAACACTCCACCACCTTATGTGAGTTTTCGTTGTCGAACACCTTAGAAAGGGTATCACGAGTTACACATTCTTAAAGATCTTTATTTTTTCACAACAGGCATCACTAGCACATCATGGGCTCTGTCCTACACCTTCTTTTGTGTGGCGAATCATCACGGTCATCCAAGTCGACACCACCATCACTCACATTGAAGTTGTCACTGGTGTCAGCACCGTCACTGCTATTGCGCAGTGTGTGCATGCCAATACAATTCCACTGTTCAAGAGACGGTTTTTTGTTAAATATTTTGACCTGCCCCTGGATGGGGGGGGGGGGGGGGCTTATTCAAGGGAGGGTCTCGAGGTACGCGAGTGCAGTATCTGTGCCTGAGAACAACTAAGAACAGAGAAAACAGTATTTGTGTGTTTCTCCCTACATGGGAGCCGCGCTTTACCTGTCGACTTGACTCACTCACGACTGCCATCCACAGCACGGAAAGTTTTTTTAATGGCCAATATCTACCGTGGACACCGAAACTTCTGTCAAGTGTGTGCCTTTGTGCAACTTCTCTTCTGTCTGTGCTCTTCATTTTCTTCAGACTGATGATCAGGCCTTTGCCACTGCTTCAGCTTCGAAGCCTGGTAGTGCTGCCAATGCTGGTTCTGCTGAGAAACCCAGCAATCCTCCTACTAGGGATGGCTCCGCAGAGTCGTCTCCTTCTTCATCTCGCAAGAAGCCCAGCATTGAATACAATGATCCTAGTGAGTATACTGTCACACCGTAAAAGGCACATATGGTTTAAACCGCATGTATGCACAAGATCTAGAAAATATGCAATCGCTCAATTTCAGCTAGCACTGGGCATAAGTCAGCAGTTGGTGAAATGACATTTATATGTACAATCGAAACCAGAATCACTTTTCACCCAAGTCTGGCATCGAATGCCCGGTAGATGTATGTGGTGTGAAGCTTGACATGCATCCCTGCATATTGTTGTCCGCAAGCAGAAAAAAAGAACCTGACCGACCTTATAGCAGCTGAGCGAAGGGACTCAAAACAAGACCCACGAGGAATTAGGGTGTGTTTGTCTGGGTGGATGCGAGCAAGCACTTGGAGCAGTCAATTCCTCTGTAAACGTGGCGGTGCACGCAGAGCAATTTCTTTAATGTTGACATGGACATCATGGCACTTAATTTTCATTTTGAACAGACTACTCATATGTGCGCACGTACACACTCGCTTGTGTGCATACACACGTCTATTTTCATTTAAAACTCCCGTCTGAATCTCAAAGCGAAAGATGGCAAGAGAAAAACGAAACTGCCCTGCCTGCTCGACTTAGGGTGCGTTCTTATATTCTCTAGCTTCTCGGAGAAGAAGCAACTGGTGTAATTTAAGAACGTGTCTCGAAGTATTTGGAGGTATTTTGCACATGTCAAGCAACATGAAGCACCAAAGTGGGGTGACCCCTTTGGTGCTTCATGTTGCTTGACATGTGCTGTGCGTATGCGAAAAGGGAAATGCGTACTCTCATGATCAACATGTGGCTTTTAGCCGTAGTTCGCATGCGCTGATCCCAAACCGCAGGAATCTCCAAGTTTCAACCACCTCTGAAGCTTGGAGAGCTTTGGGGAGCCTCCTAAAATTCAGAGAGGATATCAGAACAGCTCTCCAACTTTTCGGAGTCTCCAACTTTTCCGAGAGGATTTAAGAATGCACCCTAAAGCTGTGTTCACAACTGGCGCGTGTACGCGTGAAACCACGCGTTTGTGCGTATTTTTGCTAGTGTTGAAACGAGCGTATCTATAACAAACGAGCGATCGGTTCCACTAACGAGCAAGCTATCGAGCGAGCTAACGAGTTTCATTGATGTGGCAAATATGTTTTTTTGAATATATTTTTTCTAAGTTAGATGTTTTTCAGCTGGTACAAATCATCACCACCGGCATTTGGGATTGCTGCTGCTTCACTTTGGACTGCTGTTTGGTGTCGAGATGTCTTTTCAGCGCCGTCGTTGAGTAGCCTTTGTAAGAATAGACCGTTTTGCAAAGATTGCAAGTAGCCCTGGTCTTCGCTGCATCGCGGGAGAAAACTTCCAAACGACTGAGCGTAACTTTCACTCGAATGGAGAGGTGACCGAAGCATATCCTGCGACAGGTCAGCAGATGCGGAACAAGACATCAGTAGAGTCCACCAAAGCTGCAACGACAACTGAAACAACTCATATGTCGTGCAGGCATACAGTCACCGTAACTGCGAGTGATTTTCACTTTGCGCGGGACTGGACTCTCGATTGACTAGGGAGTCGTAAAATATTTTACGACTCCCCAGTCGACATGTACTGCCATGTGTACGGAGTACGGTGTACGGTGTACGGTGTTCGTTAGTGCAAACGAGCTGGCCGCACAAACGAGCCGAGTTTCTGGCGAGCGAGCTAACGAGTATCCGGTGAGATCGTTTCAACACTATTTTTGCTGGCTTTTGGGGCGCCATGCGTACGGAAACGCGCCGAAATGGAAATTGCAACATGTTGGAATTTTCAGCGCGTATCAGGCCCATACCAGCAGCATACATGCCAGTCACTTTGACTGGCGGAGTCAACAAATTAGTACTCGAAGGTGTCGCACGCGCTAAATACGACTCGGTTTGCTGTTTTTTTGTGAAAGCTTGAGCGCGCGTATAGGCACGCATGAACCGCAAGCGTACCGCGTCCACGCGCCAGTTGTGAACACAGCTTAAGTGGTTTGGAGTAGCCCGAGCATGCTCCGAACAATCTGGATCCAGTGCGGACTAGGCAAACATACGTGTTTTGGGTGGTCCTATCCTAGTTCCGTAGCAGACAAACGCGCCTAAGTTCCGAGTGGCCGTAGAAGGGTGAGCGTAGTCTTGTCCAGGATTTGCTGTATTGTTTATTGGTTCTAAAGTAAATCCAGACCAACAATATTGTGGGCACAGTGGGTGCAGTCACTCTTTGTACAGGTAGACTCCCTTTAATTTGAACCTCAAATTGCCAGGCCATAACTTCGAATTATCCAAATGCAGCCCCATGCACTGATATGTATGTCAAAATGCTTGAAATCGCATGCTGATTATTTTTTGCACATTTTTTATTTGCATCAATGAAACATAGGTGGTCGTACCGCGTACCGGTACGCGGTCATGTACAACGATCATCAAAACACTGGATCGACACAAAATCATTGGACATTATCTTCATCTTCTAGTGAAGAAGTTGTCAGTCACTGCAGCTTTCCTGAAACAATTTCAACGGAAAAGAACTACGATGCCTTATCCGCATCATGAAAGGCCGTCGGACAGCAGCACGTCGTTCTGAAGAACGGAAGTGGAGCATAGGCATAGACAATATTTACGACAATAGTGTTGTTGTGCGCCAACATCTCCGCGCACTAGCTGGCACGGCGAGAAAGGCCATCGAGGTCCGCGAAGAGAGTCAGCCACCTGGAAGAAGTCGTCTTCAATCAAACCTTTGCAATTTGCCTCGCACGGGCTTGAATCAAATTTCGAGAGAAGGTGGGTTTCTTGAACGCTATAGTCAATCCTGCAGCGGACCATCGATCGATTTTTGAGCTACTCTTGGCTAGAGAAGGAGAAAAGAATGAACTTCGAATTACAAGGATAGAAGCTCAATCTCACTTTGAAATAAGCGTTCAAAGTACATAGCCAATGTACTGTAAACAGCTCTTCTGTACGAAGACTGGGTTCGAATTATCCAACCGGCGCACTTTTCGTACTTCGAATTATGCATTCGATTTTGACTTGAAGTGACTTGCGGAAGATCGGTACGACGAAAAAGTTCGAATTACACGGAATGTTCGAATTATACCGTATTCGAATTAGAGGGAGTCTACCTGTATAATGATGTTGTTTTTGACACACGGTTGTCTGTCTATGTGTACTCTCATCAGGCCAATGGACACCAGACAATCAGGCTGGTAATAAGATTTACTCACGTGACTTCCTGATGCAGTTCCAGAGCATTCAGGTCACAAAGCCGCCTCAGCTACCGTCAATCGACGGTGTTACCGACAACCGGGTGAGAAACTTTTGTTGTTTGTATTTGAATTGTACCTTCTCGATATTGTGCATGTCAATCATTTAGCAGACATGTTTTTATATTTTGTCTTTTTTTCTTTGCTTTTTGCAATGACCTCATTGTACGGTGATGCTATTTCACTGCATGACTATTGTGATAATGTATAACCATGTATGGCAATATGCATTTGGCTAGCTAATGCCAGCAGAGGCAGCTTATTGGTCGTGTGTCCTAAGATACCGTACTAATTGCTATATAATTACGTTGTTGCCCTGCAGAAACCACGCAGTGACCCCAGAGGTAACTTTGGAGGAGGAGGTGGTGGTGGTGGTGGTGGCTATGGAGGGTAAGCATATTTCTTTATAGTTGTCCAAGCTGTACAGCGGCGAGGGAGACTGGTCAACGCCAGTAGTGTCAGGTTCCAAGAGCAGGAGTTGAATCACTCCAGCCTGGACCCGCTGGTGTTGTTTCAATTTCAGCCTCTTCTCGTTCATATTCTCATCTGCTCAAACAAGCGCCCGTGCAACCGTAGTCTTGCATGCTTTTTTCAATTTATTTTCATGACAGTCCAGCCTGGCCATTCTTATCCAAACCATTGTTGGAATTTTGGGCACGCAACATCACTACAGTCCATTCAGAAAAAGATGAACTTCTAGCTTTTGGCCATAAATGGGTCAAACTTTGAGTTTTTTTAGAATTTTTTTCTGCAATCCCCTATGGAATCCTCTTCCAATTATGTTTCTGAAGTCTATTTGTCCAAAAAGCAAGCCATAACAAGAATAGGATATCGGCCAGGTTTTGCCCCAGAAGCATTGAATTAGAAAAAACCATCAAAATCCAGGCCGTTTGACCCTGCCTGCAACAGTGCATTGTGGGGTTCGAGCCCCAGTTCAGGTACCCTTTTTGGACTCTTTTTCAAAGTTCAAATTTCGCAGCACTGCACTGTGTACAATGAAATCACGAAAAATCGCCAAATACGGGAGCTCGCCAGAGCCAGAGCCCATCTTTTTCTGAATGGACTGTAGAGAGCTTCAAGGACTCGTTTGTTTCTTACGAAATAAGTCACTGGGTCTGGGTCTCTTGCGTATCTATGTTGTTTGGTATGTACATTCATGCTTCTTTGTGCAGTGGCAATAACACCTTCTTGCCAGGCTACTTGCAGAACACTGTTGGTTCTAATGGTGGTGGAGCCATGGGCCGTGGTCCTGGACCATCTGGTGGTGGTGGCGCGCGTAGACAATCGCGTCCAAGCCAAAGCGGTAGCGGAGGAAGAGCGCCACCAGCCCGTGTCATTCAACTCACTCAGAAAGAGGTAAGCAACAGCCAATGTACCTCATATGTATTGCCATGGGGGAATTGCGAAACCAACGCAAATCCTTCAATCGGAACGTTCCGTTCAGTTTCTTACAAGGGTCTTTTCATGGGGAATTCAAGCCAACATGCAACGCATTGGCTACTAGAAGTCAAACGCTGTTACTAGCCAAAGTTTGAGAACCCAATCGCTTCCATTGTGTGTATTCGCTTCTGACTTCAACTTTTTTTATTTTTCTGTCCAGGAGCCACTTAAAAACTCCGAGAATCGTTGGGTGCGTTCCACTCAGCGCAAGGCTGATGCTTCAGACGGGGAAAAAGCTACGGAGGTATGGTTTACTGGTTTATAATGTGACTACTTTTCTGTGGCCGCATACCCTGGGGAAGTGTGTACCCTGTTGTGCAGAATTAGTGTATTTGGTGCTTAGTCTGCTAATACTCTCACGAAACTACCGTTCGTATGCATGTCTGGAGAAACTATGACCAAGCCTTCGCTATGGTAAGGGGAGCCCATTCACGTGGTGGGGGTGCTCAGAAAATGACAATTCAATTCGAAATGGTGAGACTGACGGCAACAGTTTTATTGGGACACTTATCAGATGTTGATGTCAAAGTTGATGAGTACAATCCAAGCACCCTTCAAGTCTTGCTGCCCCTAAAAAGTAGCATCACCCCAGCCACCACCTTAACGCACACGAACAATCAGATAAAAATGACAGAAGGAACGAGTTTGACTTTAGTTGGGCTTGATCATTGCAATAACTCTTGGAAGATATGTAGCTCTAAACTTGATTATTTAATATTTAAACTCCTTGTCTCGCCACCGAACTTGTGTTAGATTTACTTGTGGCCACTCAGAACACAGGGTAAGCCGGGCAAACTTTCAACTAGGCACCTTGAAAGCGTGGTCATCTTCTATGAACGGTGGGTATATCAACCCTTCCTTGTCTCTGATTTCTGATCTTCCTTACTACTTGCAGGCATTGTCTCGTGCTTTCCGTGGCTTCTTGAACAAGCTGACGCCGGAGAAATTTGAGACCATCGCTGAGAAAATCAAGGGATTGGTCATCGATACCGAGGAGAGGCTTACCTTGGTCATTGAATTGATCTTTGAAAAGGTTTGTCACTTTTAGTTTTCTATCTCCAAGAAAATTATTTAACTTTTAGTTTTATTGTGCCTTTGTATGCGTAAGACTGTGTAATATCAGTATGTGATTGTGTGTTAAAAAATAAGGAATTCCACAGAATATCTTTACGTGCAAAAGGTTTATTTGGTGTCGCTGGTGCTTGCATCCTGCAGTAATGCCAGCTTTGTTATGGAGTATGTGAACTGACATGTAATTTACAATGGTTTGCTTCTTTTCTGTATTAGTCTCTGTCCGAGCCTAAATTCAGTCCATCGTATGCATCACTTTGCCGGCACATGCTCACGGTAAGTGGCAGTCTATATTATGGTATCAATGGTTCACTGCTGCTGCTGTTCCAGTCACATCATCACTCTCATTCTGTACAGAACAACCTGGTGTAATCCAGCAGTTGGCTATCCGCTGACAAAGTTTGTTTTACTCCAATGAAGTGTGTGGTACTGGCTGCGTTAGAGTAGCTTCTCCTTAGTCTACTGGGATCTTCGTGCTTCCTTGGCCCATTTCTGTCTTGTGTGTGTGTGTGTGGGTGCCTCAGATCAAAGTTCCAGTCAGCGATGAAACTGAAAACTCAACAGTGTCTTTCCGCAAGAAGCTGCTCACACGCTGTCAGGCTGTATTCGAGCAGGACAAGGCTAATGACAAGAAAGCGGAGAAGGTCGTGTTGCTGAAGGAGCAGTTGGAGAAAACACCAGATGTGAGTGCTTCCAAGATGGTAGTTATGCAGAGCATGTACCAAGGGGCTTTCTCTGCCATTTGTTGCTGCTGCTTTGCTGTATGCTGGCCGTTATCACAAGCTCACGGTTTGGGCCCTGCTTTTGTTTGTAGTGAGGATTAGTGGCATTGTGCATGCAGTGGGTTTAACTGTCCTCCTGCTGCTGTTGCTGCTTGTGTTCTTCGCCTGATTTGTTTGTAGAACAAGGAGTTGATCTGTGAGAAGCTGGAGCTCGAGGATGCTCTAGCCAGCGCTAAGCGCAGGTCCCTTGGTAACATCCGCTTCATTGGTGAGCTGTTCAAACTCAAGATTCTAACTGAGCCAATCATGCACGAGTGCATTGTCAAGCTGCTGCGTGCCTCGGATGACGAGTCTCTAGAAGCGCTCTGCAATCTTCTATCTACTGTCGGCAAAGACTTGGATCATGAGAAAGCCACGGTAAGTTCATTTTCATTATTCTCCTGTCACGTGCCTCTGCATTCGGAGAGGAATACCAGAAGCATGCTGTGTGCTCCTTCTAGACAAGGGTATTTCTGGTAGGTACCTGTACTCGTACCTGTACTTGTACTAGTACTGCTCGCTTCCTTTTGCCATCCTGTCCTGGTGCTAGGCTATTTTCCTGGGCGTCAGCCGCTCTTCCCACCCTTAGATACCCAAGTCACTTCTACGTTTTGTACTTGTGCTGAAATGAAACTGTGGGTCTTTGCTACCTTTTCAAAAAGCACGATGTTGTGTTATCCTGTGTTATCTTGTGATGGTATATTGCTTAGTGGTGATGTCTTTAGCTAGTTGCCTGGTGTATTTATAATCCTGGAAGCAGTGTTCTGGACGCTCATGAGCATTCACTAGTTGCTCAGCTGTATAGTGCGGATTTCCTTTCTATTTGAACGGGTGTGTTATTGCTAGGGCAACCTCCCAAGAGTGTATCCTTCTGTGGGTCCACTGACAGCGAAACCTTACGTCACTGGCTGTAGTGTTCCCGGTGTTCGTTTGAGCAACCAGCAGAGTAGTAAAAACAGCACTCCCTCACAGAAGCCCACTCAGATTGTGCGTGTCACCCGCATGATTGTGGCAAATATTCAGACTGTGAGGAAGCTGGCCTTCGTTGCACGTAGTGCAAATCATGCTTGGATCACTTGATGTGGGTTTTCGCCGTCGGATACCCCGTGTGCAGAGTTGCGCACTCTTGGAAGCTAACTTACTCTTGCTATTACTCTGTAATGATACTACAGTCAGGCCTCGCTTATCCTGTCCTCTTTTATCCGGATCCCTCGCCATCCAGAAGAAAATAGCTGGTTACAGATATACAGCATGCGTGATGCATCCAACATAATCAGTGTTCGATTATCCGGTCCCCTCGTCTATCCGGACATTTTTGTGGAAAACGGATGTGTGCGGTTAAGCGAGGTCTGACTGTAGTAGTTGATATTGGTGTGGCACACTGCGTGCATTTATACGTTTACATTCATTGCTTAGCCACGTTACTTTTTGTCTGGGGAAAGGGTGAGGTACCTTCTGACCATCAGATATTGGTACCATATGCCTGGCCATCATTGCCACCTGCCTCGCCACTGTCATTAGATGCCATCCTGTCCGGCTAGTTTCCCTTGGATACAGATTGATGACCAATGGGAGAGCAGCGTGTGTTGCATGGGATCATGCGCCACACTGTTCAGCTGGAAGTTGAAGGGATTCATGTTTGAAAGTGGTGGACTGCATGCTTTAAATGGGAATTTTGAGTGTCTGTGGGCAAGGGGTTCAGCAAATCAGCAGCCCTCTTCTGAATGAACTGTAAATAGCTAGTGCAGGCTGTCGTAATAAAACGACTCATCCGTGTTCCAGTCCCGTGCATGGTACATGCCTGGTGCGACGGCACAATGACAGCTGTCGCAAATCACACTGAGTATTACACGTGTTTGTTGGTGATTCCTGGTTAGCTGCTAGCTTTTCCCTACTCGAAGATGTTGCCGCCGCGAAATCTGGGGGTTTGTGTTCGTCCTGGCGAAAACCGTGTTTTGATCCGTTGAGGGAGACGAGAGATACAGTGCGAAGACGTACGATCTGTCCGAGAATCGGCGAAGAAGAAAGCTTCGCAGACTACCCGTAGTGGTTGGGAACAGAATGGAACATATACCAGTCGATGCCTGTCATGGTAGGGATGACTGCTACGAAGTTTTAGCCCCATGCTCCCCAGCGCTTTTTAGCGCCCGACGATAATAACCAAATTTCATCAATTTTCCATGTGGATCAAAGCATAGTCTCCTCAATCTTCTCCAGTCGAGCTGAGTCTGGACGCTACAATGTCGAGACGCGAAAAGAGAACATGCATGAACACACACAGGAGCATCACATGCAGCTGCATTCTGCCTTGACGAAGCTGAGAACAACACCCGCACCACGCATTTGGAAGACATTTCGAAGAAGACGAAGAACTACATATCTGCGTTCAAAAACGCCTCTGTACTGTGTGTGTGCATGCAGTATGCATATGCATGCATGCGCGAAGCACGGGGTCCGCGGATCAACTAATACTTCGTTCAAAAATCATTGTGCCACACGGGTTGTATGATTTGTGTGCGATCATGGTCTTTCTTCTTGACAAACAAAAGTGAAGTTTTTCGATCTTCAAATCGCCATAGCGTCCTTGTCATGACTCTAAATCAGCTGAAACTTTGCAGGAGGAATGAAAATGCCATGCTGAATCGATTGGTACCATTTTCGAAGGGTTTCCTTGAAAAATAAAATTTAGCCTGCACTGGCTACTGTAAACACGATGCCACTTGCCACTGCCCTTGTATCTAACATTTCATCATCACTGGTGTGTAGCAACATGCCGGTTTCAAACGTCCTTTGAATGCACAGAAACGGATTTCGGAGTACTTCGATCGAATCCAGAAGATTATCGACGGTGGGCGCTTGATCAACCGCATCAAATTCATGCTCCAAGACGTCATCGAGCTCAGGAAGGTAAGCTTGTGTGTGAATGAGAGGGGGGGGGGGGGCGAATTGTGTATATATCTGTGCTTCTCCTATCTCTCACATGTATTTTGTGATGTTTGGGGAGACCGGGAGTGTTGGATTCTGTGTTGGCTTTCCATTGCTGTACCCTGTGCATGTATTTACCGGTAGAATAAAAATTGTCATTTTTCCCTTGGGTGCAGCACAACTGGACGCCGCGACGTGATGACAACAAGCCAAAGACCATCACTGAGATCCATAAGGAGGCTAAGGAGGCCGAGCTCAAGACCAAGATTGAAAGTCAGAATGCGCAGTTGACTGCTCGTCATGGAAGCAAGTCTGGCATCAGGAGTGAGTTAGAACTTTCTTTATTCACTGCATGGCTCCCATTGCATTGTCACTGAGTCAAACTTCGAAGAATCCTCTTTGGTCTCTCTTTAACCTTGAACCTTCCGAGTTGGAAGGCAGTTGGTTAGCGCTACGGAGATGTGTTGAAGCCAGGTGTCAGGTGGTCGAATGTCTCCGTGCTCTGTCAGTTTTGTGCATAGTTGTTGCACTTTCTGACTGTATACGTATCTAGTTACAGTGGTGGACAGTTACTCTTAACTTTGGCTGCCTTGCCAGTTCTATAGTATGTGGCGTTTTCAGAGGGTGTAACCAGGATTTCCTTGGTATTTGGTCGATAGTGCCCTAGCACATATTCTTACCAGTTATTTTCTTAAATTTGGGCGTTTATATCTTTATGTTTCTGTGACTACATGTAGATCGTGGCAGCGGCGGTCGTGACAATGATGGCTGGTCGGCTCCTGCTCGTCCATCTCGCGTGTCCTTGGACTCTGACAAACTCGCCAGTGCCAGTGTAAGTACTAGGAGTGTGTTCCTGCAGGATAGTCCGGAACCTACTGCTTTCCCTACTGTGTCAGGCATGAAATTATCCTACTGTCTGTTTCGCTTGACTGTCTGTGTAATGTTAACTATCACACTGGATTATATGACCGGTTTTCTTGTCTGTGCCCTGTCTACAGCAACGCCTGCACCAGCAGTCGCGTGATGGAGACCAAGTACAGCTTGGACCTGGCGGAAAGAGCTTTGGATGGGGACGTGGTTCAAGTGGCGGTAGTACTGCGGCGGCCACCTCTAGAGACGAGAGGCCATCTAACAGGTTCGTGTGTGTGTGCCCATGCTGCTACTGGTTTTCTTGTTCAATTGTTGATATTTTGTAGCGTTAATAGAAGGGAATTGTTCTGCACCCTCTTCCTCTTCTTTGTCCTCAGTCTGTTGCTAGAATGATTTACACGCAACTAAAAAAGAGACACATTGGTTTGTTCTCGCTTAGTTCACTCTTGCTGAAGAATTAGATTGCATGGATACGTTCGCCTAAGTAAAGGACCTAAATAACCATCTCGAATATGGATAGGTTATAGGGGATTCACACGCACACGCACACACACACACACACACACACACACACACACACACACACACACACACACACACACACACACACACACACCTTGCCTGGTGTATAGCTGCCAAATGATTGGCCACGCCGCCCCTGAGACAGGGGAGAGTAGAAGAGAGAGCTCGAGAGAAGTCAGTACTGCCACCAGGAAACCGCTCCGCCACGACGTCGTCCGCGATTGCGTACTGTATTGACAGCTACCCTAACGGGTCACGCCGCCCTCCACCCAAGCATGGGTATGATGAGGGACAATGGTAACAAAAACAGCAAGCAGAGAGAGAGAGAGAGATAGCAGGAGAAAGACAGCGAAAGTAGTACATCTGGTGCGACGTATACTGGAAGAACATCCCACGCAGGGATATCAGCGATAGGCCAAGCGTTGAAAAAACAGCCATGAGGACACATCGTCTAGAAGTCCCGCGCTCGAACTGAAATTGCAGGATCAAACAATTTCCCACGCGTCGTCAGGCAGCGTAACCCTTCTCCCTGCATCACCATCCATCTCTAGCAACCGTCTCCACTCACAGCTCATGCCTCTGCCATCACTGTACTCCGAGCCTAGACGATCCAGCTCCAAAACGACATCGATTCTTCTCTCATCAAATTCAAATCTTGAATATTGTCTTGGCGAGCGAAAGCCGTCTCTATCGGGCCAGAGGCATTCAGCAGAGAGCGAACATTCCAGGAAGCCAGCTGAAGACTCTCTCCCTCCCTCTCCACATGGCTATACGGCGTGCGTGCGTAGATTTTGTCTTTGGCGAGAACTCTGAACCCTAGTTGTACGAGTGCATCGCAGCCTGCATTTTCAGACAGTGCCCATCGGAAAACCGTGCATGGCGAATGCAAACCTAGTACAGATTATTTTTTAAATACCCCTGCCACAAGTTCGTGGCCAAACATGCAGCCAGGAGAAACTGACCACGGGTGTGAACGGCCCCACTCGGTTGACCAAAGGTCTGAACTTTTACCTTGTCCCGTGACCTCGGGTTTCCCCATGAGTGTGAATCCCCTATTAGCCTAAGTAAAGGGCCTAGATAACCATGGTGAATATGGAGATGGGGACCATTAGTTTGGATTGTCGTGGCAGAACTCTTGGCCACTGCATTGCTATCACTTTTTCAATATTCAATAATAATATTCCACAACCCTATTCTTGTGTATTATGTGTAGGTACGCTACTCTGGCCGCAGGCGCACCTGACCCACCACGCTCCACTTCGTAAGTACATAGGTTGATCATGAATTCATTGTAAATGTCCACATGGTTAATGGCCAAGGTCACAGTTAATGTACCGCAAAGTACTGCGAGAGCATCCCACCACCTGGACCCCTCAGTGATCTTGTTTGGGAGGTGATGCGGATGAGCGAGTCCTGTGTGAGGACACGGACATTGTACACACACTGCACGCATACAGAAGTCCTTACTCACTTCACCAGTGAGGTTGACACACACCTGTCCTGTCCTATCTTGAACATTGCCGTAAGACGGTCACATGTCCCCTCATACGAGGGGCCGACAGACATGGGGTAGGCCGGTTGAATACGGTGCGCAGCACGCTCCGCAGGCTAGCGGCCAACGAGAGTTCTGGTATACTTTGTGCAGCTGTGGAGTTGGAAATCCCTCTTTGATCGGCAACACCTGCCACATGCGTTGCAATGAGCCTGGCAGCAGGGTAGTGCTAGCTGAGTCCTCACCGGCACCGTTACTGCCGCAACCGAGTTGGGCGCAGACAAAGAAGGGCCCGCCGCTGGGCACGTAGAGCGATCGTCGTTGTGTCGACACTTATGGACAGCGAGGCCTCCGGTGCTCCTGAACCATCTCTTACACGCCGGGCATTTCCTGCTCCCAATCTGATCTGCGATTGGCTTGCTGCGCTCCTCTTTGCACTTGTGTTGGGCCATACCACTCTTTGACAGTGACCAGCCACAAACCGCACATGGTGTTCGTGGTTGCGGGCGTGATCCAGATGAAGTGACGCTGGAGTACGCCCCTCGCCATTCACTGCGCTCCTGTGCCAGTACAAACCATGCCTCATCGCCCAGGCCGAGGCGTCGGACATCCGCTCCCAATGCTTCACGCCACCTCTTCCGAGGGCCACATGCACATGCCACGGGTTGGCAAGAGGGCGCCAAACAGCAGCTCATGCGGAGTGCGCTCCTCCTCCATTCTGCACATATGACCAAGCTACTCCATTCGGCGACGCATGAGACGGGTCGGTAGATCGTCTTGTCTGGCGGAGTTCCAGAGAGAGAGAGAGAGACACACACACACACGCACACACACACCGTGAGCTGCTACAGGGCCATGTGTCACCCTACGATGGTACAACCAGACGCTTACTCGGCTAGTATGGTACAGCCAGGCTCCTACATTGTGCATGCATGAACTTAGTTACACTCGGCCATACGATTTCCCTTTCCCTGGCTTTAAATGAAGGTGGGACACTCTAGCAGTATTTTTACGCTATTTTACCCTCCTGTGTCAGGCGTGAAATCATCTTACTGTCTGTTTCGAAATGTAAGCGTTCCTTGACTGTCTGTGTAATGTTAACTAGTTTCCAATATCACACTGGACTATATGGCCGGTTTTCTTGTACGTGTGCTGTCTACAGCAACGCCTGCACCAGCAGTCATGTGATGGAGACCAAGTGCAGCCTGGATAAATTGTTTCTTCTTTTGCTTTGAAGGGCTTTCATGATCAGTTTTTCATGGTCGTGGCTATTGTGATGTGTGTCGTATTATGTTGTGTGTTTGCGTGTGGCAGGCGAGGTGGCAGGCCGGAACCGAGAGCAAGCAGCTCTGGTGCACCCCGCCGTGGCAGCTCCAGCCGTGAACAGCCCGGCGGCAGATCATCTGCTCAGAAGGCCAAGGAAAGGGAGAGAGAGGAGGCTCTGTCCCTGGTACGCATGTCCAGCTCCAGCCATGCATCTCCTAGTGAGGAGAAGGCTACGCAATTGGGTGGTGCTGCTGCCGCTGCTTCGGCTTCCGGTGCTGGCAACCGGTACTCCGAGGAGAAGGCTGTCGAGAAGAGTATGTCAATCTTGCGCGAGTACTTTGACATCCATGATATTAAGGTTAGTATTCTTTCCATATTCGTTTGCAATTGACTTGCCAGCCTTTGGGCTGTGGGTTCTGTGTGTGTATGGCTTCCTTTGTCTTAACTGGGCATTATCGTATTCTGATCGTGTACAGGAGGTATTCGAGTGTCTGCAAGAGCTGCAGTCTCCTGGACACTTCAGTGCTATCATCAGTGCTTGGCTGAACCATGTAGTTGACAAGAAGCCAGTCAAGCAAATCACAACTGGTCGCTTGATTTGCAAGCTGATGTCTGCTGATTACGAGGGTCTCTTCACTGCCAGGCATATCTCAGATGGGTAAGTTCTAGGGGTGAAACGATTACACTTTTCAAATATCGGCTAACCTACCCTTGTATCGATTCAATTATCGATCATGATATCGATTACTGCATCCTAGAACTTCCTATACTACGCACAACTTACTTGACACAACGCACCATCAAGGTTTTGAATTGAGACGCTGAGTACAATTTCATAATTATTAAGTTAACTTGATTACATGATCACTCAACCGTATACACGTACTACATAACAACAGGTACAGCGTTGCCGCGCCAGACTAGCACAAAGCACGCCGTGTTGACATATGCAGATGAACCGCGTACTACACAGTTCAGTGGCACATCACATGCACGTGCAGGTGCAGTGCAGACAGTCAGTACATGCACTGTCGATCTACAATGTCAGGGCTCACGGTTGTGTACAAATACGTGGGCGCCATTTTGTTTCAGGCCAGCTCACGCGACCACAGCTCGACCGCCCCTTGTACACAAACTCTAGGCATCTCGCAGCGCATTTTCAGTGCGACACATGCCTCTTCAAAACGGAATAAGGTAGCACGGGTAGACAGTACGACACTGGAAATGTGTGTGTAACCAGGCAAGATGTGAACAAGGGAATCAACCGATGGAATATTTGATTTTGGCCCTGGGAAACTGAAGATGTCACAAAGTCTGTGAATGCTCTACGGCGATCCCTTTATTTAGAAAAAATCGCTTCGGTTAAACCGTAGCTTAGCATCTACTGAAGATTTTGAGCCGTCGATTGTCAAAACTGGCCAATATCGTGCTACCTTATACTGTTTTAAAGCGAGCTAATTCGGCAGGGGCGCACGCAAATTTGTTGTAGATGCGGAAACTGCACCAGCAAGGCGTTTTTTGTAATGTTCCTCCGTGACTGACGAACTCGAGAAATATTATTCACCGTTTGCTATCTCGCTCATCGGCGGTCTACTGCTGTGTGCTTCAGCAGCTATGGCGAACCGAAAATACATGGCCAGTACAACGGCGAAGCCATTTGATTTGTCCTCTTGCAACGAAACAGAGTGGCAAATCAAACGAGCGAGCTTTGAAGCTCAGGGCCCTACGCTATGCTTTTTTGGCTAGCTAGCTCATGCATGTTATTAGAACTGATGGAAATGGGTTTTTTTTTCATTGATTGGCTACATTAAACTTTCTCTTTGCATTCGAGGGTAATACGACACCGTATACATGGTCTACCACCCTGATGACCCAGGCAAAAAAGCATAGGGATGTAAAAAAATTCCTTTCTCCTATTTTTTTTCAATACATAACCTGGGATTCGAACACGCACTATCGCTCTGCATGCATCCCCCGATACACTTCGCATACATGCTCATTCTTCCAAGTTGCTTCACGTTATGATCTTGCATTTGAAAGCCCTATTTGAATATTGTGGCCAGCTGTCTTTGGTACGGTACGGGATAGCGCCAGGCATGCCGATGGCACAAACAAACAAACACGGAATTAAAGCTGTGTGGACCCTGGCTAGCGCCAGACGTTACTGAAGTAACTTCTTTTGCATAGCTACGGGAATAATTCACAACTCTCCATCGGCACTACTCACAGCAGCGTGGCATGGCTCTTTCACTCGTGCACGTGTATTTACAACATACTCTGAGAGCAGAGATAACGAGCTAGAACTAGAACACGATGTGAGTCTTTGCTTCATTCCATCAAGGAGCTCGTGTCCTCTACCTCTCACCTGCGCGCCAGTGCATCAGCGCACGAGATAGATGTCGATCCCTTTCTCAGCAAAGACTGCAGAAATCGCGACTTCTACTTATCGCAGGACTCCGCATGCGAACTGTCTGAAGCCTTCGGCTTACGAGGCCAGCACTGCTCGCAACATACTCGCTCGGAAAGAAACAATAACAACGACGGTGAACGGCAAGTCCCCAGCCGGTCTCCGTCTTCCTCAGTTCTGCTTCTTCTTTTCAGTCACTGCAACTCTCCTCACAAAATCTCGAGTCCTTGTTGTGCTCCGCGCACTGTCGCATGCATGTAGCTCGGGTCGCGTGAGCTCATTTCTATGGTGATTTCAAGATGTCCTCCCACGTAATTGAGTTTTGGCATCCCAACCGTGAGCCCTGAATGTACGTAGCGTTATCGGATCCTACTACTTCAATTGTAGTACAGTCATATACATGACATCTTGTACACGTGTTGTAATCGAAAGCTTAAACAAAATTGCTTCGTTGTAATGATCGATTAAACCGAAAACATTGTTTCAGCCCTGTAGTAAGTTCTCTGGCAGTTTTACTAATGGGTACGTCAAGTTGTCGGCTGAGATTGTGCCAGAAGTTCCTACAAATGTCTGTCTTTTTATGCATTCATGATGAAAAATATACATTTTTTATGACTAATGTAAATGTGAGGTTGATATTTTGTTGACTAATCTGAAGTGTGTCCTCCTTCTAAGTCACAGTAAGTGTATAGCATTTTTGCTTCCCATAAACGTGAGTGTTGCCTTATTTCTTGTCCTTCCATCCTTGCTTTTTGTTGCTGTTTTGGTATCTTCTTGTTTACTTCACCTCTACGTAGTGTTCACGCATTCCTTGAGCAAGCCGAGGATCTTTCTTTGGACATTCCACTTTTCTGGCGCTATTGTGGCAACTTCCTTGCTCCGATTGCTATTCATAGCCCGTCAGTGCTTGGACCGATTTCCCAATCCGGTCATCTGCTCGATATGTGCAAGGCAGCTACCCTGATGGCTGAGATTATGCTGGCAATGAAGTCCAACGAAGAATTGGTTAGTTTGTTTCACTTTTTTGTTGGACACGTCTGTAGAACAAGGCCTGTCTTGAACTCCAGTAGACAACCAATCAGCCTTCGATTAGTATAAATTTATGACTCTTAATGACGTGGGGTGCTCTTGCGGTGCTACGATGTACAGGAGGTATCAGTTATAGTGTGGGTGTTTGAAAAACGACTATCTATTCTTATTTCCGATATTTCTTACACACGATAAATCAAGTGTGACATATCATGTGCATGTGCGCAGAGGCAGGAAGATCACCGTACATGCAATGTAGTACGCGGCTGGTCATAGTCACATTGGCTTACCATGTGGCTATGCAACATGAGTTCCATGACCACAGCAGTTGAACCTGCAGCACTACGACCCAACGCGAGTCAGATCAGAACTGCATTGGACGGATGTCATTACTACAGGCGATATACTTTGTACTAATCTGGCATGTTTCGCTACACAAAGTCCATTCTTAGGACCGATATATTCTACTGTACGATAAAATTGTTTGTAAGAATAAATGTGCACTTGAAACCCATGTTATGATTATGAAAACATGAGAGTAGGCAGTATATTCTTTTACATGACCACGCTATAACCGATACGCACTGTATAAGGTATACTTGCAGTATTGCACTGACCGGCCTCCCCGTCATGGCATCTACTCAGCATGGCTGTCGATCTTCGAAGGCAAAGTGCATAGCCATTGAATATGCAAAGACAAATGATGCAGGAGGGCACTGTGAGCTTTAAACAGGTTTACTTTGTTTGTCCCAATTTGGTTGTCACTTTTCCTTTCTTTGCGTGTTCAAAATTATCTTGCAAGATACTATTCATGGTGACAATTCATCTGTATCACCTGAATTTATCTAATTCAGCATCAAAAATGGCTGCAAGAAGAAAAGTAACTTTAGGGTTGTGCAAAGATCGTGTGTCTCTTTTTCTCTTCTGTTTTCTAACACTCAGTCGGAGGAGTCCGTCGGAAAAATCTGGCGAACATCCAAGCTTCTGTGGTCGGATGTGCTGATGCAACACGAGCCATCTGAAGAGGAATTCCTGGATAGGAAGGTATGCATGTATCTGATCTTATTGTTTGCGATGTCATCTGATAGCTGTTCATGCACGAAGCTTTGGTAATTGGGCACAGTTTGTTTCTGTCTGTCCAAGTCTCTGTCAGTGTCTAAATGTGTATGATCATTTTGATGTAGGTTTTTTTGTTAATACTTGGGATCTTCTCTTTCCCATATTTTGTCCCTTGCAAACTCGTCTCAGGGCCTGAAATTCTTGAGTGGTGGTGTTGATGTTGGCAAACATGTGAAGACAATGTTGGAGGGTGGTGTCCCTGACAGTGCCATCATTGACTGGATATCTGTAAGTCGTCATCACTGGTTGTTCTTACTGCATGTGTTTTCTCTATACAACGCGTACTTAACTCGTGAATAGTGCTCATCTGGACCATGCTGTGTTGTCTCTCATATCCACTTACATGACTTTGTGCTTCTATGTTTGTACTGATGGTGCTGTTTGTGCTATGTTTGTGCTGGTAGAAATAAGCTGTATGTGTGTGTGCGTGGGGTGGCGGGAGGGGGGGGGGGGGTGCACAAGGGCACGGCCCGGAAACATGCATTACTTTGATACTAAAGCCCACACACACAGATGTCATTATGTCTATTTGTCACAGTCATGATGATGAGCTAGGCAAGATTACACTGGGTCTTAGGGCACATGTGCAAATGTGTCAATTCCATGCTCAGTTTGGTGAAGTTCCTGGAATAGAGTACACGTCATGTAGCTGTGCTTTGTTAGATGTATGTGTACTGAATGGTTGTCATCTCTCCAAGTCTCTGCTGTTTTTACCTCGTTCTTACCTTGTTCCTTTTTCTGTACCACCGTGTGCCCTCAGGCTAATGTCAGTCGTGATGATCAACGCAGGAAACCATTCATCCAGGCGCTGGTGTCCGCTTTGGTCAGCCACAGCGTTGTGCCTGGTGAGTTGCATTTCTACAGCCGTAGCCCAAAGTGTATCACCTCCCGGTATTTTACTACTCACTGCTCATGAGTACAGTAGATCAGTTCTGATATGTATGTGTGCATTGCCCATTCTTTAAGGCTGGTGTGGTCGCGTGCTGTATTGGTGAAGTGCGAGTTTGGATTTCAGTTGCCGCGACTGCACTTGACACAGTAGAGAGGTAGCGTATAACACAGTTTCGTAGCGTTCGTTGCATCAGGCACCAACGAAAAAAGCATTCACACAGGCTTTCATGCATTCGTGTGTTCGGTGTATGACAGAGCGCATGTGTTGTACATTACTGAGTGGCAATACGCTGACTGCAACGTTGTTCGACTTTTTTTCCGTAGAACGTTCATACAAGTACCGTTGCTCCGGGCCGTTGCAACCAAATCTTACGAACTGTTGTGCGCACCCTGTCTATTACTAATTGACACAGTACTGCTTCTGCTACTGCACAGGATTGTTGCTATTATCATCTTCTTATCAATCCTGTCTAGTCGAGGGCAGTTAGGATATTCCTTGCAGGTGCTGAATGGCTGTATATCAGCCAGTTGCTGCCCAATTCTGATGTGTGTGTGTGTGTTTGTATTGTACTTTATTGTTTACTGTGTGTGCATGGTCAGCTGCTGCAGCTGCTGCTTCCATAGCTCCAAAGTACACGATGGACAGCAAGCAATTGATCGAGCGAAAACAGCTCCTGGTGAAGTACTTGGATTCTGATGTTACCCGTCAGCTGTACGCTGTCTTAGCAGTTGAAGCCTTGGTTTTCAAGTTGGAGCATCCTAAGGGTGAGTGTGAGCAACCCTTGCTTTGAGCTCCTCCTCAGATTGTGGAGCTATGTGGCGCACTTGCTTGCTCTTACTCTTTATTGGTTGTGTGTGTGTGTGGGAAACGGCGTGGGGGGGGGGGGGCATTGGATATGCATGCGACTTATAGCTGGTGCCGCAACTTTAGCAATAGAAGTTAGTGGTCGTACCAGATTGGAGAACAAGCTAGCAAACCTGAAGATTGAAAGGAGAAAGAAAACAGATGATCGGACGGCGGCATCCACTGTGCGCCAGGGTGCAATTTGTTTGCCTCTCACTGCTCGGCAGCAGCACACTTCATTCGAAAGTGGCTAAAGTGGCTCCTTCACATGTGTGGAGGAGGCCGTTGTACATAATCATGAATGTGCTTTTTTGTAATAGAACGTGACCGTTAACCCTCTGCGTGCGGATGACGTGTATACACGCGCCTGAACCCCAGTCCGGTTCTCTGATGACGTGTATGCACACGATTCGGTTTGCATCGTGTGTCGCTGTAAATAGACCAGTGTACAAACTTCCGTTGCTCTGTGAAGGAGCATCCGATCTCCACAAACGACACATCGTTGGAAAGGTCTTGAGCTCAGCTTTCCAGAGATATAAAGAGGAAGGGCTGTCAGATATCTGCAAAACGTTTGCCTTGGTGGAGGAAGTACATGATGTTCATGATGACAAGTCTGTTGATCCCAGAGCTGCAGAGAGTGCTCAATGTCATAGACAGAGCTTAGTATATACCGTAAAGTACCGTTGATCCGCCCCCCCCCCCCCCCCACGCCATGTCGCTTCCCAGCTGTGTTTTCGGCAGGGGGCGGGAATTAGATCAAGGCTGTGAAGTGGAGTACGATGTACAACAACGTTGAGGATCAGACTCGATGTCCTGTATTGCGCACATTTTCATCCTGGATTGGCACGTATTGTGTACAGCAGTGCAAGCGTTGGTTCAACATCGTATTTCGTTGTATACGCCGAAATCGCTTCACAGGTAGAAAATCGACAGGGGGCGGGTATTCGAGAGGGGGCGGATCAAAGGTACTTTACGGTACATGCAGTTGTCTGATAGTTGCCTCGCTGCATGAAACTCTGAGTTGCAACCAACCTTAAATGTCCTCCGCTGAGTCTGTACTGATGTTCATGAGTTGTATTCATTAGGTGGAGGAAGTACATGATGTATATTTATTATGCTCTGCATATGTTATTCACCCCTGGTGTATAATGTGCCATGTGTTACAGGTCTTCTTCATGAAATCTTCAACGCCCTGTATGTGGAGGCAATGTGTGATGCTATAGAGGAAGAGGCTTTCTTTATGTGGCAGAAGCTCCCGGCTGGAGACGCTCCACAAGGCCATGGCGTAGCTGTTCAGTCAGTTATGCAGTTCATTAACTTCCTGCGCAGTGCCGACAAGGCATAAACTGACGTCGGCAAGGCGTAAACCGACCGCAAAGCTTGTCGGCTATTTGTAACTCTCTTCCTTTCCTCTTTCCCTTTTTCTTTGTTCTGTTATGCTTTGCCCGCTCGCTCACACACACCTACACACACACACACACCTACACACACACACACACCTACACACACCACACACCACACACCTTGGACGACCATCGCTAGTGCAATGCACATACACACACTCTCTCTCTCTCTCACACACACACACACACACACATACACACACATACACACACATACACACACACACACACACACTTCTCTCATCTCCTCTCTCATTCCTGCATTATCTACTCTGTAGATGGAGGAATCTTTCATATTATTTGGAGTTGTCTAGCGATTTTAATTATGTCACCCAACGATTATTTTCCTTTAGTGCGCATGTTTGCTGGCCTGGCCAAAGGAACAAGTCTGGTGTTGTTTGGTTGTTGAGGTTCAACTGTTCAAATCTCCTAATTGTGTAGACTCATCGCATTTGTGTATACTATTAGGTCTCTGACAAGCCGGCCAACATGTACTCCATCTCTCTCTCTCTCTCTCTCTCTCTCTCTCTCTCTCTCTCTCTCCATCTCTTTCTCTCTCTCTCTCTCTCTCTCTCTCTCTCTCTCTCTCTCTTTCTCTCTCTCTTCATTTATTTCTGTTTGCACGGCAGAGGAGGGGGTTGTAGTGCCGCCGCCGCCACCGTGTTGACACACACTCTCCTATCTAACCATGTATGATCATCATCAGGATTGTGTGCGTTCTGTTTGTGTCGTGGAGCAATCAGCCGTCTTGTAGTGTGCTGCTAGTCGTAATCATTGTCACCTCGCTCAAACGCATCATCATCATTATATCATCATCGACTTCTGTTTGTTTTATTTGCATTTCTTTACAATTTGGTACTATTATTTGTGAAGTGGCATCTCCTTGTTCTGAAGCAATGTGATTGGATGCTGGATTTGATCATCATGTTTGACATGTTTGTATGGCGACAGTGTTCTAATGTGTTGTCTCCTCTCCGCTCGACTCCAGCCATCATCCTTCTCACATTGACTATTGCTATTTAACCTGCGAGGCCCGCCTGCTGCCACTTTCTACTCTGGTTTGGCATTCAGTTTATTGTTTTGGTGTTTCCCCTAATTTTCAGAATTTTTTTGTTTTGCATTTTGGCATTAGAAAGTTGCAACTCGACAATCTCAATGATTTCTACTTCTTTCCTACAACCATATCTTGGGCCATGTTTTCCCTCTTTTCTCTTTCCCAGCTGTTTCTTTTTTGTCTTGTGTACTGTGGCGTAGTGTTTGTGGTAGTAAAAACAACTGTGTTCTGGAAAGTGTGCTCTACCTTCGCCGGTGTAACCGCCAAAATAGCAGCAGCAGCAGCCCTGGCCCTGGCTTGCAGGGATACTACTACACAGTCTACAGTACTGTTGTAGTACGTCGCCCCGTTCCGTGTTCGCAGTTACTGTATTTTCAAGTGTTTTACTATAGTCCATTTCAAAAAGATTAGCAATCAGGTTTTGGTCTTAAAAAGTATGAAGATAAGGGAAATTTGGACAACAAAGTGCATACCGTATTATCTCTAATATAAGCACGGTCCTTTATTTTTTCAATGTACCTCCGCCCCGTGCTATTAATGGAGACGTTCCTTTATTGGAGACTGTTCCATTATTATTTCAACCTCATTTCAGAAGCATGTTGCCATGCAAAATTCATGTATAACACACACATTTCAGGGTTTTTTTCGCCGGTACAGATAATGAATTTACACAGTGTGCTTATAATGGAGACTGAGCACTTTTGTCTTTATTTTTTGAATGCCGCCCCAAGGTGTTCTATTATTGGAGAGGTGCTATTATTGGAGACTGTGCTTACGTCATTAGAGATAATACGGTAGAATGGCTTGTTAGGTCCGTTGCACACTACGTACATGTATAAGAGTCTACGAGCGCGGTCCAGTATAGTTGCTCATGAGTTTTGTTCAGTGCACACTGCACATAGCTCACTTGTTGTTTACGTGAATCGTCATGACAACGAGGATGCACGGCAATTTTTGCTGTCCTTTTGTGCTATTCATGACCTTCGACCTTTGTACTTAGTCTTTGGCGGACTGGCGCACCCGGCGCATGCGATGGAGTCAGTGGTTTACTTACTGCTTTTTTCTTCAGTTCAAACCTTGATTTTGTCGAGGAGATCGAGATCGAGAAAGAAGTCGTGCACACACCTGAAGCAATGAATATCTGGGATGACGGTAGAAGGCCAGTGCTGCCAACCAATTGGGTCTGTTTTGCGTACTGCGACTTCTGATTCTCCGTATTTGCAGCGTTTTTCCGTACTACCAATGAAATGCCTTGTGCATTGCTTCTATCAGGGAGTATTGTACTACTCCCTGGCTTGTATTGTGCTTTTTTGACACTCGCATTCTTGTCGGTGGCAAAATTTGCTAGTGCAAAACATGTGTGACGTGTACCAAGACGTGTTATTTTGTATACATCTAGTCGAAGCATGGCAGACTCGCTTTGGCACATCGCTCAGTTGGCGCTTGCCATGCTTCTACATACATGTACATGTACATACCTGTAGCTGATCGATCCTATTCAATTTTCCGTACCATTTTTGCTCAAATTCCTCACTGCGGACGAAGGAGTGATTTTCCGTACAAATACGGAAAATACGGAAGGTTGGCAGCACTGGAAGGCGGAAGGTGGCCATCGCCACTGTGTCCTTGTTCAAAAGCTTTCAAGACCAGCAAAGCAATTGTATTGCAGATGCCAGCTCCCCGCTCCAAGTCATTGCTTTAGAAGATTCAGGATATGTTTACTCACCCGGAGAAGGAAAGCTGCCAAACAAGCAAAAAGCAGGATATAAGCTGCTTTCTACAGGGGTACGCGACTTACTGAAAAGGAAAAAGCAATTTCTTGATTTTCCGGCCACATTCCTTTGATTTCCATGGGAACATACAAGTATGCGCAGCTTATATGAGTTTTTGTACGTAGTGTGCAACGGACCTACAAGGGCACGGCAAATTGTTCTGTGAAGGTTTGGGACCAGCCGTTAAGGAGTTAGAATTTCGGCCAGGTTTCCGGCCTTTTCCCATGGTTTACAATTTGCCCTGGATGTCAGTATCGATTTTTTATCAAAACCCACGATTTATCCCTTCCTTTTTGGCCTTGTGGTTATGATTGCTGTCTGCTGACCATGAAGGTGTGAGTTCAAATCCCAAACTATCTTCAAGTCAAACTTTTTTTTCATTGTTTTGGTGATCACGTTGGTACAAAAAGTACAAGCCAAAGAAGGTGGCTGCGCCAAATGACTTGTTGTTGTTTTTTTAAAGAGTTGGCACCTATGAATTCAGGGGATGGCCCACGCCTGGTAAAAAGAAAAAGAAAGAAAAAAAGAATGTCTGGCACCTATGAATTCAGGGGATGGCCCACGCCTGGTAAAAAGAAAAAGAAAAAAAGAAATTTAAAGAGTCGGCGTGGAGAAAGCAATTTTATTAGTGCAATTAGGAGTATAATCGATGCAGACATGGCCAGACAACAACGAGTTCATGGAATTTTTAAGGATTTTTATGTTATTCAAAATCGATTTTCGTGTTCCGCTCATCAGTGAATAGTATCGGAACTGAGGGTACTGTGTACAACAATAGAACATTTTATAACAGCATAATTAATTAGAAGTGTGAACAACAAAGGAAGTGCTACAGCATTACATAATAGGTGTCAAACATAGTGCTAACGTATATAACTGAGTGCAGGCACAAAGCAAGAGGTGATACAGTGCAACATGACACAACATTTACATCTGATAACCAGCTACGAGAACAACTTTAGTGCGACTACATGCTTCTTTTGTTTACAAAGAACAGGATTATGCACACGAATACATACAGCTTCCAGAACCTTCAACTGCTTGCAAAGTTGTACAAAGGTGCAAGAGTTGCCTATAATTTTTTACAAGTTGTGTCAAACCGCGCGAATATCATGGTGACGTACCCAAATCAGCAAAACTTTGTCGCATCGCTGACTTCTTCTGTGAATGGTATTTCGCGAGTTCGCATCGCACGCATCCATCGCAGATCGCGTCGCATCGCGTGTCGCATCGCAAAAAAAGCTTCTGTGAATCCCGCTTTAGCCTTTCGCGGTAAAGACACACCTGGCAATATGGCGGTAAACACAACCATAAGTACAGCTGCAGTGGGGTCTTCAACTTACTTCATTCTGGTTTATCAAATAGCAGTGGATATTGCTGGGGCGTTCGACAAAGTGTCGCACCCGGGTGTCCTGTACAAAGCTGAGCGGTATGGGCTCCAGGGACTTCTTGCCTGGCTCAGAAGCTACCTCACCAACCGCATGCTCCAGGCTGTAGTGAGCGGACAGTCCTCCTCTGCTTACCCCATCATGTCAGGCGTCCCCCAGGGTAGCATCTTGGGCCCGACTTTATTCCTTCTCTATACGAATGATGCTGAGGATCATCTACCTGCTGGGGCCCAGCTTGCTGCATATGCTGCATATGCTGCATATGCTGCATATGCTGCATATGCTGCATATGCTGATGACAGCGCATTGTAACAGTTACAAGTGCATATCACGTGACCCGAAGATGCTACCACACTCCAGATCGCTGTAAATGCGCTGGCAGACTGGGGAATGGCCTGGCACATTAGGTTTGAACCTACAAAGTCTCAGTCCCTCCTGGTTTCTCACCATCACAACACAGTCGTCGTCCCACCGATTGTATTCCAGGGCACAGTTGTTCCGGAAGTCGACCAGCTGAAGCTGCTGGGTGTGCTGTTTGACCAACACCTGTCCTTCACAGCTCATATCGGGCAGGGAGTCGTAAATACCGGTATTTTACGACTCCCTGATATCAGGCAATTGGCTATTCGAGGCTCGCAGCGTCTCGGCTTCCTCCGGAAAGCCTCACGAGTGCTGGACTCCAGGTGCCGTGGAGTGATCTACAAGGGCTTTGTCCGCCCGGTTTTGGAGTACGGCATGCTCGTGTGGATGAGAGGTGGATGAGCGCTGCACCCACCACTCTGGCTCGCCTCACTGCCATCCAACGCCGTGGCCTTCACCTAATCGGTGATGGAGCCTACCTCCCTAGCTCGGACATCCGTAGAATGGTCGGAGCACTCTGCTTTCTCTACAAGCTCCACTTTTCAACTGGCCCAGACATGCTTCTCACCCTTCTTCCACCCCGAGCGACCAACACATCACGCCATAGCCGACGCACACAAAAGCATCCCTCGCACCAGTTTCAGCTCACTTCCACTCTTCCGCCCAGAGCACGGAATGATGTCCTTCGGTCCTTCCCTGACGCTGTTGTGGAGGTCTGGAACCAGCTCCCGCAGTGCGTTCTGCTGAACCAGCCAACAAGGAGAGGACTGCAGACGTTCAAAGAAAAGGTCAACACCCACCTGCGCCTTACCCGCTGGGACTGCGCAACGGACAGGCTATGAATCAAAGAAAAAAGACGAAAAAAAGCTCCAACTCTGTTCCCTCCTCCATTCACTTCGTTGACTCTCTGATAACTTCTTATTGCGCATACTTTTCCCCGTAATCCCCAGTTATCTACCCCCCCCCCTGCGTATTTTCTGTAATCTTTTGTTTTTGTGGAGCGCTTGGGTTGCAATGAAGCCGAGACCCTATGGTCGGTCACGCTGCCCCTGCCTCTCCCCCACTCCTGCCATTCCATATGTCCCATCGCTGCCTTGCTGCTTTGTGCCGTCAAATGGTGTGTGTTTTTTTGTAAAAAAAATAAAAATAAAAAAATGATGGAAAAAAGACACACCCTGGCAATATTATGGTGGTAAATACACGCCTGCCCACACACGCTTAGCTCTCTAAAGTAACTAGTTGTTCTTAGCTCTCTACAAAGGCTAGGCTGCAAAGTTGTAGGCTGCAAAGTTCTGGCACAGAGCTCTCCTTCTCACCACCACTATCAGTTCGCGCCTGGCGCCTACGATGCATGGTTGGCGGTATCCGACATAGCAGGCTGGTACATCAAGTAGCGCATGGCACATAGAAGATGACACAGCAACGACATAGCTCGATTGCGATGTACGTTACGTCCCCGCTGGACTCGTCAGGCAATCTTCTTCTTGGAAGTTGTTGTTGTTGTTGTTGTTGTTGTTGTTGTTGTTGTTGTTGTTGTTGTTGTTGTTGTTGTTGTTGTTGTTGTTGTTGTTGTTGTTGTTGTTGTTGAGTTTTATTTAAAGTCGCAACACAAACAGGCGATGGCGCCTTCTTTTATACATGCGAGCGACATGCCACATTTAATAATAATAATAATAATAATAATAATAATATAAGAACAAAGGAAATAATATAGCAATCAAGGTAGGGTGACACGATACAATGACAGCACTGGGATATCGAGGTGCGATTTCTCACAAAAGTGTGCAGAACACAAGCACCCGCGGCGGTCGATTTGTCCCACCGGAACTAGAGCAGGATTCAACAAAAAGACCAACAACCATGGCTGCAACAACAACACCAGCTTCACATCCAACAACAACACCAGGTTCACATCCAACAACAACAACAACAACTAATCCACAAAACAAAGCAGCAAATGACAGACCACGGAGATCTACAGCAGATTACAACCGGACCTATGAATTCACGGTAAAAATACAAAGGAAACAATCGGAAAGGACGACGACTGACATGAAGGCAACGGCATTCACGGTTGGCGTGGGTGGTGAAGGTGAGACGCAGGACGATGCAAGTGAGGAGGAGAGTCGAACCGCTGTGGATGACGGAGCAGGTTCTGATCCGGACAGTGAGGGAGAAGGTGAGCTGAGTGAGGGTGAGAGTGAGTGTGAGGGTGTGCGCGTGAGTCGAGATTGTGTGCGTCCGTCTCGTAATAAGTCTTCAGTATACAATCATTTGGTTTCTAGTACTGACTGTTGTCGTACTTATTCTGATTCCTGTTTTTCTGTTTTGTGCCGTGCTCGTCATGGTTATCTTTTGCAGTTACAAGTTTTGGAAGCTGTTTGTCAGCGCATTCATAAGCCGAATTTGTGTGTCCAGAAAGATAGTGTTATTACCCTAAAATTGTTCAAATAATGTTCTTTTGTGTAGTGTGGCAACGCTGTTGCCACTTGTGCCTAAATGTGTTTTGTCACCTTCTTGTTTATTGTTGTTATTATTATTATTATCATTCGTTCTCACTTTTTTGTTTTTGTTGCTGATACACACTTGTCACGCTTAGTTCTTACTTGTATACCCTTGTGTTCTGCACACTTTTGTGAGAAATCGCACCTCGATATTCCAGTGCTGTCATTGTATCGTGTCACCCTACCTTGATTGCTATATTATTTCCTTTGTTCTCATTTTGTTCTTTAGTACAACGGTGATTCCTGAAGAGTGTTGTACGAAAACTTGTTCGAATAATAATATAATAATAATAATAATAGTAATGGGGAGGGGAGGAGAACAAAATCACAAGTGAAAGAAGTCACCGAAGGTAACTGAATAGGTTACAGATAGATCTGCGGGAAAAAGAACCCTGTTGAAAACCGAAAACGTAACTGACCGAAGGATTGACCATTGGTGACCAGATAAAAAAATTGACCTATTTTGAATACTTGGACGCTTTCGAGAGAGCACAGAAATGGGCGTGACAAGGCTCACAGCGCATCATGGGCGGTGTCTTGTTCCAGAGAATGGCACCAATGAACTGGATCGTACCTCGACCAGAAGGACCGGGCCAGAAGGGTACCTGCAATAGGTTTTGGTCAGCTCCACGGGTGCGATCACTCTGTGTTCTGGCGTAGTAATTCCTAAACACTAGTAAACAGGACACTTGAACGGCCATGAATGCAGCGGCGAACGAATATTAGGATTTTCGCTGCCAGGGCGTCCTCGAGGGTAGGAAGACAGAGTCTCTCGAAGAACCCTGCAGTGGAAGTCCACGGCGGAAAGCCAAAGAAGGCACGGATTGCAGCTTTCGTCATTCGAGTGAGGGAGTCCATG